>NW_011888980.1:415444-432185 GCF_000151845.1 Pteropus vampyrus | reverse complement strand
TGAGACTGGTTTCCTTAGGTTCCTTACAGATCGACCTAACATCAATTTCAGAAGGAGAGTTTCAGAAATAATGAAACAACGAAAAACTTACACACACTCACACACACACACACACACACGCACACACACCCTACCCCTTGCTGTCTAGTAGATTGAGATTTGGTATGAGGTTCCTGTCCCAGGATAAAGACTTCATAATTGAACAACATATTTAGAGAGAGTATGGTGGTTAAATCATCTTTTCCCTTAATTTTAAACATTTGCTAAAGGCACCAAAATGTTTTTGACTTCTCAGACTTATATGGCTTAATTTTTTTATTTTAAGATCACCCTGTCTTTTCTAAGGATATCCATCTCTTATTATTTCTTGTATCTGGAGACTCATGTACTTTGCCCATTCTTCTTTTCTGATGAGATTGTGTATGTATGCCAACCACTGTGTGTGCCCAGTATGTAGTGGGGACTAAATAACTTGTCCTTTTTCACCATGTCGATTAGAAATATGACTCCCAGAAAGTTCGCCCTTATTTTGTCTTGGGCAACCCAAGAGAATGTATTCTTTTTCATGTGTCAGCCCTTTGATTATTTGAACAGAGAAACCAGTAAGATTTGAGCTGAGTACACTGAGCCATTTCTCATATGTGAGGGTTTTGAGTCTCACGTCATCATGCTTGCCTTTCCTATCCAGGTTCTTGGCATCCCTTTTAAGATCAGATGTTATCCAGAAATGGACATATTGTTCAGAATGTGGTCGGACTACATTAGAGCAAAAAGGTTCACGTGTTCTACATACAGTGTTCTTAATGCAACTTGAGATTGCGCTTACGTTCTGAAAACTGTAATTGTTTTTGTATCAGGAAATAAAGAAGGTGATTTAAAAAAACAAGTTCATTTATTAAAGATTTGATTTGAGTATCTTTATTGATTATTGCATAGAATGAACTGATATGGCTTTGAACATTTTATTTCCCCTGATGCTTAATCATGGAATACATTGTGGCTCTCGGCCAAAGAGAGAATGTCGGTCTTCTTGAATCCATTCTGTCTGACTACTGCTTGTGTAGTCTCGACCCTTGCGAACCCTCAGATAAAGCAGTCTTCTCCTTTACCCCCAGGTCTTCCCGCTCTTCCTACGTGGATGAGGACTGTGACTCGTTGGCTCTCTGTGATCCTATGCAGAGGATGAATTGTGAAGTTGACAGCCTGCCTGAGAGCTGCTTTGACAGTGGCTTGTCCACCCTGAGAGATTCCAACGAGTATGACTCGGAGGTGGAATACAAACACCAGAGGGCATTTCAGAGGTCACATGGCACTCAGGAGGGCTTTGCCGGTGATGCTTCAGACACAGATGTAAGTCCCAGAAATCACTACTTTCCCAGGCCTTATCTTCGCTGGAGCTCTGTCACCCTGTTTGATTTTTATCTGTCATGGGGATCAATTTTAAACATTATACATATGAAACGTAGTAGAATTTTTTCCTTCCTTTACCAAATTAGGGAGAAATTCTCATAGATTGCCATTTGCGGCCACTCTATTTCATAACATCATTGACTGTAGATTCAGCTGTATATTTTTCTTCTCTTTAATCTATGATGTATATGTGTAATGAGAAACTTTGTTTTTTAATAGCTAACTTTTTTTTTTTTTTAAAAAAAAACAGGTTCCTGATATAAAGGATGAGGAGACGTATGGTGCAGAAGGTATGGCTTCTGCCTTAGACTGGAAGCCTCAGGGGTCTGTTAGTGAAGGCAGCATCGTTGGCGTTTCAAGAAAGCCCATCTTGGCACTTTCACCCCAGGTAGGTATTCCTGAGACACTTTTATTCATGAACACTATTAACTTTCTATGCCATGTAACTTATTAGGAAGAAAACTGGCATTCCCTTTGTCACCCACTGTGGCTCTTTTTCCCTAGACAGACATGGTGGATGATAACCATAAATCTTCCAGCTCACAGAAGGCTTACAAGCTTGTGCTTGCTGGGGATGCTGCAGTGGGGAAGTCTAGTTTCCTCATGAGACTTTGCAAGAATGAATTTCGAGGAAACACAAGTGCCACCCTGGGTACGATTCCTTTTTCAGTTATTAATGGGGGAAAGGGCCTTCTTTAGCTTGATTTTATTTTCTTTAAGAATTATATACACAGATACACAAATCTCTTTCTCTCTCAATATCTCTTTTCTTTTTCTCTCTGTACGTGTGTGTGTCCTTGTTGACAGGATGGTCCTCCTCTGTTCTGGCTAAGTCTCAAATTTAGGAAAAGAAACCTCACAAAGGACAGAGGTATCTACTTAACCAATCAGATCAACCACACCAAGTTTAGAGCCTGAGGTGACCGATCCATTCATTCAGCAAACATTTCTGGAGTCCTGCTATGAGCCAAATACAGTTGTAGGTGTCAAGGATACACGATGAACAGAGACAACTAAATGTCAGCCCTCAAGGAACTTAGACCCAAAGGAGGAAAATGGATGAAAAACAAATAAAAAATATATGAGGTTTGAGGAGAGGTGTAGTTTTACACAGCGTGGCCAGGAAAGCTTTTCTGATAAGATGTCATTTAATGTTGATAAAGTGACATTATTGATGGCTAGTTTGCTATTATAGTCAAAATCATAGCTAGAGGTATGCTCCCCCCACTTGCTCTACAATGGTATTCAAGAGTGATCTCTTTCAGGACAAAGAAAGAAATAGTGTCCTGGTTTCCCAGGTTTGCATAATAATCAGTAAAGCGTTGGAGATATGCAAATTATCATTTATTTTTCTTCTTCATCTAAACGTTTGTATTTTGTTAACCATTAGAACAGTTTGATTACCCTCTTCACAACGGACGTCTTTGTAAATTTATGGTTCTCTGTCAGGCCCTTCAAGATAACAAAGCTGAAAGTTCACTTCAATTTGACTCATAAAAAGACTGCAGTTTTTGGTACAGTTGCTAGAGAGCATGTGTATGTACATGTCACATAAACATATACATGAATATATACGTACACACATATACACACATATTTATGTACATGCACACACACAGATATAACTGAGTTCATCTAATTACATGGACAAATAGAACATAAACTTTCCCTTTATCCACAGATTAAATATTTCCCCAAGTCAGCTGGCCTGCAGACGGTGCATCTGTGCACACATATGTGGTCTGACTTATAATTAGTAAGTGAAGGTCACTCTCCTTGAAGACCGTGTTCATTCCTCTCTACCTCACTGGGCTGTTTGCCTTATTGGCTTTTATTTCATCTGAAGTGGGCTTGAAGGTAAAAACCAGTGGAATTATTTACATCATGTTCTCCATGTTCTCTTGAATTCCTTTTCAGGAGTCGATTTTCAAATGAAAACTCTCATCGTAGATGGAGAGCGAACAGTTCTGCAGCTTTGGGATACTGCTGGTCAGGAGAGGCAAGTGCTTTTCATGATGCTTTGGGCTCTGCTTACGTTTGCACACACAAGCTTTGTAGGATGCCTGGCTTGCTTTTTTTAATTTTTATAATTATATAATTATAATAGACTATATAATTCTATTGTATATTAGAATTTCAGGAATACTCTTCCCCACGTCCTTTCCTCCTTCACTTATCTTGTCAGTTGTGTAAGAAGAGGATCTTAAACTTCCATTGAGCTCGTGTTCAGCTGAGAAAGAGAGTGCCCTCTCCTAACGGAGTTTAGATGAGACAGCACCCCTGAGTGCAGTGTCAGTGTGAAGAGCTACTTAGCTGGGGGACAAAAAATGGTAGAGTAGAGAACCCGTCAGTTCTCCTTCATTCAAAGGCAGAGGCACAAACTAAATAGCAGACTCGCGTCTGGTGACAGTATCTTACCTCACATTCATTGCCTGTGACCAGAGCATTAAGCATGGGTTTTAGTATTGCCCAAGTCTTTGGGAGCAGAATCTATCCAGTTGTTCAATAAGTAAATATGGGGTACCCACCTACCTCTGTACCAGGTACCATTTAGGCTACTAAGATTCAACAGTGAATAGACACAAATACCTGCCCACATGGAGCTCATATTCTCTAGCAGACTGGGAGCCTCAACACATTTAAAAATATTTGTGGTTGATGTAACTCCATTTAACATACTATAAAATATCACACTAGGTTTAGCATTAGGATGTACATGCCGAGGTCTGCTCCTCCCCTGGTGAATGCCCCACCCTTGTGTATGTAAAGCTTCTGGTACTCCTGGTGTTCCACAATGTTAGTTCTTCTTTCCCCCACCTACAGTACTACCCCCTCTCCCAGTTTTTCTCTAATGCGCATTTCTTCCATCCTTCTCTGTGTCCCACACGTGGGTTCTGGTAGCTTGCTGCCAAGACTGAAATTTTTAGAAATTATGCTTGCAACCTTGTCCTGGTTATGCTTTCGGGTTTATTGACATTCTTGGGATTGTTTGGTGGAGCAAATGATTGGCTTTTTAAAAATCAGTGTCCCAGATTCTCATTCTGTTACTTTTTAGTGGGTCATTCTAGGCCTTGGAGATGGCAATTTCATGGTGATATGTTGCCATCAGATTCTTATCAATTGGGGCTTAGTAGAGAAGATGAGAAAGAAGTGATCATAAAAGAGAAAGAATGAAGCAGCACCAAACTGACTGATTAGAACGGTTACCTAAGCGCTTTCCTCTTTTCCAGGTTCAGAAGTATTGCCAAGTCTTACTTTCGAAGGGCAGATGGTGTTTTGCTGCTGTACGATGTTACGTGTGAGAAAAGCTTTCTAAACGTACGAGAATGGGTAGATATGATTGAGGTAAGAAGTCAAAACAGAGAAACAGAAAATTACACAGGGCAGTTGCAGGCCATCTTCAAAAATGCTAGTGCTCTTCTTCATTGAAGTGAACGTGATATGAAGCCACTTATCCAAGCTATCAAGAAGAAATGGATGTCAGAGGCAGAGTTGCCAATGGCACTCGGCAGTATTGGTCTCTCTCAGTAGCTGGGCAAGTTCTCACAAAGCCAATGACATGACTAACAGAAACTTCTGGGAATAAAACTTCTGGGTTTTCTTAACAGATAAAATCAGAACCCCAGTAGAAACGAATAAAAATGCAGGTAACCTGAGAAGCGGCAGCTCTTTCAAACAAGAGCGTGGTATAGCTGGCATGTCATATGGTTGAGTGTGTAAGGGGCTTCCCCATGTACTAGAAGTACAGGTGAAACACCATCCAGTGTGAGCACATGTGAAGCCCAAATTCTATAGTGACTGTGTTCTTAGCCCTGGTAGTGATTTGTGTCTTTACATATCTCAAGTTACAACTGAAACACTGATTTGTATTTTTAGCATGTGTGACAACTGTCTGGTCTTTTTTTGATCAAATGAGATGGTGTTTTCACCTGAGGAGCTTTGAAATCCTTTCATTTCACATTCGATAATTTTTAAAAGTGGGAAATGATTTGACCACAGTTAGTGCCAGAAGTTATTAACCAACATAAAACTATAGTATAAGCTACAGTTCAGCATACTCTCTTTGGAAAAAACAAAAAACAAAAAAAACCAAAACTAGTGGCTAATACAAATTTTCAAGTAAGTCTATTATCTGTAATTTTTAACAGGCATTAAATGCAGGAGTAGCTAAACATAGAACTGATTACTCTGATCTCAAGTTTGCTTCTAGAGTCTTCAGTTAGACCTATTTCATGCCCTGTAAAAAACAGAATTAATATTCTCTTTCTAACTAAAGAAATAATATGAGAAGTGACATTGTAATTGGCAGTGATAAATGTGTATTTTAGTCTACTGAAATTTCATGACAATAAAAATGTTGACATTTATATAATATTTTTGTTTCGTAAAATTTTCCACATTATAGTCATCCCTGTAACATCTTAGAAAGGAAGAAACATAGTGTTATTTTCACTTATTATGAGAAACCTGAGGCATAGAAAGTATCTGACACTAGCTTATAGTTACTTAGAGGTTAGGGCTGGAACAGGGGCTAGAATTGGACCGCCTGATTCAACATAGTTGCTCCCTTGATAAAGCACCAGACTGAGCAGGAGATAACAAGAAGAAGCTTTTGAGGTCAAGGAAGGAATTCCTAGGTACAGTTAGTGCATAGAGGAGAAACATCTACTCCGTGGGAACAAATGGACCTCCATGCGATAAAGCAATGAATCTGGAGAATACTGGATAATCCCAACTAACTCAGACACATGAATATTTGAAATTATAGAAAAACTTTATTGTTGAAACTGTTGGACATAGTATTAATTTTAAGTCTTTGGATTATGCTCGAGAAAAGGAAGCATAAACAGCAAGGTAGTCCCAGTGTTGAAATAGCCCTTGGTGACCAGCCGTAGTATGTGCCAGGAGCCCCACTGTCATGATCTTCTGAGCACCTACACAGGGTAAATGACCTTTTCAGCTATCGGTAACACCTTTCACAGGATCTGAAGAGTAAGAAAACTGCATTTAAGATGAATTCTTGAATTTGTTATATAGAAAAAATTAGAGACCACTTAGCATTTGACTTTCATATTAGAAAAAAAATGAGCATGATAAACCTTTACCATGGGTCACCCTTTCCAATTTGAGGAATTCTATAGGGACAATTTATGTGGCTACTGTAAATATGGGTAGAAATTAATGATGTGATCATTGGGATAGGCCAGAGGATTGAGAAGTAGAATGTCAGTGGTGAATGGACCCTCTGAATTAATAATTAATACACTTTGATCGAAAACCACTGGGTTATAAAATCTTGTGATAAAATTAAGGGTAAAATAAAATTATGGCCATTAACTTATCTGTCGTGAATAATTCATTGATTGACTATTTGGGTAAATGTTGAATAGAGACATTTGAGACATGATCTCCTCCTGACTTTCACACATTCAAAAATATTTTGGGGTACCTCTGTGTAGGTGTTATATGGGTGCTTGGGATATATCTGTTAATAAAACAGAGCTTGTACTTTAGTGTAGGAGAGATAATAGCAACAAACAAATTAAATAAAATGATAGAAAGTGATAAATGTTATAGAAACAAAAGGCAGGGCAGTGGGCTGCAGTTTTCATTAGTGTGGTTAGGGCAGCCTCACGAGAAGGTGATATTTGAGTCAAGACTTGAAGGAGGTATTTACCTGTGTGACTTTGGGAAGTCATTTAGATGCTCAGATTCTTGGTTTACTTAAGTGAATATTTGATTAGTGGCTTCCAAATGACGTCCCCTTAGATCCTGAGCAGACTGCCAAAGAACACAATTAATTAACACATTGATGGGCGGTTCGGGTAGGTTTGGGGAGGGCCTTTTACTCCCTTCTCTCCTCCACTCTTACCACACTCTGATACCTCCAGTTAGAGGAAAATGGTCTGAAGAGAAAGGAAGTCAAATGTAATGTCGTTATTTTTGAGGCTCTTGATCCTGTATCAGATACAGCACCAAACTGAGTGAGAATCTGGGTGTCTTTAGGCACAACAAAGAGTAAGCTCCACATACCTTAGCCAGGTCTGCTGCTTCTCTTGTTCAGGAACCAGGAACCTGTTTTCCTGTGCTAGCCAGGTTATCTTCTCCTGTTCTCATCAGAGCCTGCTGAGGTGGCACATGCCTTTACTGATCCCTCCATTTTAGAGATAGGGAAATTGAGGCAGAAAAATGAGACTCACCTGGTTTCACACAGTCTGTGTACAGCGAGGGGGTTCGAGGGGTCCGGTATCTAACTCAGCTCTGCCCTTCACATCACATATTCCGCCAGCTCCGCTGAGAATGTGAGATGGTGTGACAGTTTGAATATGCTATTTTGGAAGCGTTATCCTTAGAAGATGTTACTTTTAATGATTTGTAGTTGACTCCTCCTAAGAAAAATGTTACTTTGCTTTTGTCGTTAATCAGATAGCAGTGAGTATGGGACACTTTCAAACTCCATTTTGGTCCCATCATAGCTGAGGGATACTTGTGTGTTTTGTATCTGGGATAATGAAGTTGACTTGTAATCACTGTTGCTTGGAGGCAAAGTTGTGGAAAATGAGGTTTTTACCACTGTCAAATGCAATCCTGTGGTCATGCTTTCCTGAGTTTATACAGGTTTGTATAGTATGAAGGGGGATGCAGGCAGTTTGGACCCTGGCCTGGGCCCTTACCAGTTTCCATGTAACCTCTTTGAGTTTCAGTGTTCTTACCTGGCAATGGGAAAATGTTTGCCCCTTTTTAGAGATTTTAAGGTTAAAAGATATTATCAGTGCATCATGTGGTACACAAGGGGCATTCAGAAATGATACCTACAGCCATCATTGTTGTCACTTGTCCAACATTTGATGTATGCACACTTTTTTTCTTTTCTTTCTGGTAGGATGCAACCCGTGAGAGTATTCCTATCATGTTGGTAGGAAACAAGGCTGATCTTCGTGACACTGCTGCTGCTGAGGGACAAAAATGTGTCCCAGGATACTTTGGAGAAAAACTGGCAATGGTAAGAGTGAGAATGGTTCCAAATTGGAAAAGGTCTTTCACTTTTGTCTACTTGCGCTTAAGAGGTTCTCTGACAATTCTCCACCCTGTTCAGTGGGGCTTCAGGCCTTGTTATGCAGGCAGGACTCCAAGTGTCCCTTACCCTTCATGAGTATAAGGGTTAAATCCCTCATAGAACTAAAACGGCCCCTGGTCATTTCCCCGCACTGATTATCACTGACAAAGAGGAGCCAGAACTGGCCCGTCTTCCTCTTCACTCTCACCTAGTTCCTGGAATCCTTCTCTAGTCCTAGAATCTAGCTAAAGGAAGAAGAATGGGCGTCCTATTTTGAAAAGATGGGTTTGGTTCCAGAGAATTACAGTGCCAAGGGGCAGAAGATAGTGCCTGGGTAGAAGAGACTCGGAAGACTTGTTTTTTTTGGAAAATTTATGTTCAGTTGGAATAGTCTACAGTTATTTTTGGTTATGCGTTTTTGTACAGCAAATGGAGCTCATTCCTGCTTAGAATACTATTGTGGGCAGTGTTTACCCTCCTGTTATGATCACTGTGTCAGAGTGCTATGCGACCCTCTTCTGACTTGTCCTGCCCTATATGGAATCAGATTTATCTTGAGTCAGCCAAGAAGTCCATACCGTAACAGTCTGATTTAACGTTGCTGTCATTGTTGTCTATCATCAGCACCATGAAAGGACTTCTATGTAGAATATACATGTAAACTTTAAACAGAAGTTTGAATTTCACTATGTTAAGTTAGGAAATCTCTCTCATTTTAAATTCAGAACTGTGAACCAAATATAATAAGCATAAAAACTAGGCAATGAATGCAGAAAAGATTCATTCAACACATATTTAATTGTCTCCACCATGTGACAAGCACTTCATTGTGTGCTGAGCAAAGAGTAGGGAACAAAATAGACAGTCCTTATCCTCATGTAGTTTATTGTCCGAGGGACACAGACGTTAAACACATGTAATCCGCATGTCAGACTCTGTCCCGCATGTCCCCCTAGAGATTTCATAATTCCTGGACACATGCCAGTTTTTTTTTCCCTCCCCACAATTTCTTAGCATTTCCCAGGGTTACTTATTTATGCATCTCACCACTTATGCATCCTCAAAGATACTCTGTATTTCACCTTATAACATCTGTCTGTAGAACTCAGTAGCAGCACTACTCGTTTTCATTTTATGGTTTTTAGAGATTTTTTTATGGATTTGGGGACTTGTGGGTAAAGGTCCCACTGCGGATTCCTTCCCTACTGTTTGGTTTCTCTCTTTCTTCCTGCTCTAGAGCAGCCATCGCATCTTTTCTGTATCTTATGCACGACCGTGTAACCTACACCCAGGCCTGCAGCACACACAGTTCTTTCCTAATGGAAATATTTTTATTTTGTTGATTTATAAGCTAAAATTTCAGGAAGTGTTATTTAGTGGTGTCTATTTCTTTCTGCAGACCTACGGGGCATTATTCTGTGAAACAAGTGCCAAAGACGGTTCAAATATAGTGGAAGCTGTTCTCCATCTTGCCCGGTAAAGTTTGTCTCATATTTGGAAAACTGGAAGTAGGGTTGAATTTTCACTTAGTTGCTGCATATGTCAAATTTCTTGACCATCACATGAATATACATTGGAAAACACTGTCTTGTCTTTCAGTAGTGGTTAGAGAAACAAACATGGATTTTATAAAAACCGATACTGCTGCTTGTTCACTGTAAACATGGGCAAAATACTTTTACTGCCAGAACAAAGCAGGTGCACCCAAGGTAGTGCTGACCTTTCTGGAAAATGTCACCACAAAGCTAATAGTTAACTTATTTGAATCATTTCCAGGAATGAGATTTTAAATACAAGAGACTATTATGAATATAACTATTACGACATTTTCCAGGGTAAAGGAAATAAAACATCAGTAAAATTATGTGTCATGCCAGTTGGAAGCACTTTGTTAAAATTATTACCCAGATAATCATTAAGCTAAAGCAATGGTGTTAATAATAAATAACATTTCGGGATGTAGATCAGAATAAGAAATTGCATCATTGAGGAGTTTGGATATAAATGTGTTTTAATCCTTAGAGTATTCTTAGGAAATAACAACATTATCTATTAGACTTAATCTATTCTGCCTGGTTTTCTGCCACAAATGAAAAGATGATTTATTATTGGCCTAACAGGATTAAATATCCAAAAAAAGAAAAATAAAGAAGAATAAAAATATGTATGTTGCCAATGATCTTTAATTGCTGACAAAGCAAAGACATAATTTTAGGCATAGTGCTTAGACATAATATAGTGCTTTTCCTCATCACTTGTGAGGTTTTACAAGAATCTTAACTTGAGTATGATAATTGGCCTCTTCTGCTAGTATACGTTGACAGTTAAAATACTTTGCAGTGTTTTAAATGCTGCTTTTCTGTTAACTAACTTGATGTTTATAGTGCTTATTAGAATAGAATTCTATTAATCGAAGGCGTGGACTGGGGCCTTGGCAGAGACTGTGGCTCTCACTTGAGAGAATCAGGGAATGGGCCCCAGAACCTTAGGTGGCCTGTGTGGCATTAGTTTGTGGCAGGCCTTGGAAGATGCCTTGAGCTTAAAATCAGAGTTGTTGAACATTACCTCCTTTGACATCCGTCCAAGAGAGAGAGCCACCTCCCACTACCACACTGGAAATCATTTTTGTTTAGAGCAAAAACAGTGCTAACTTTGAGTATGACCTAAAACAGGTAAAAAAATAAATAAGTAAAATAAAATAAAGCAAACATTTAAACATGTATAAATTCAAGTGAATTATATAATTTTTGCTTGTGATTAGTAGAATAATTGTGGGCTAATATCACATTTGTCAAATAAGAGCCAAAATAAAACCTTCATAGATTAGGTAAAATAATGGATTCCATACACCTGTGGGTGCACAGCCATTTTGGTCAAACAAGATACATTCAGTAAATGGGGAAGGGGGGAGTTTCAGTGAAGTGGACTGAAGATGGAGTAATTGCTG
Organism: Pteropus vampyrus; assembly: GCF_000151845.1. Classification (NCBI taxonomy): domain Eukaryota; kingdom Metazoa; phylum Chordata; class Mammalia; order Chiroptera; family Pteropodidae; genus Pteropus; species Pteropus vampyrus. Next base: position 420,771 of record NW_011888980.1, on the reverse strand, counting down.
AATTGGTCAGTGCGTTCACTTTTTTCAGATGGTTGTGTGGGTGTTTCATTCAAATGTACATGAGACTTCCTGGATGGGAATGATGTGCCTGGTGAGGTACATGGGTGTGGGAAGGATCTGCAGGTCTTTAGAGCATCATTGGTCCCAAGGCTGGACAGGAGCTCAGGGCTGCCGTGGGCAGTGCAGTGCTGAATTGCTGCTCCATCTGAGCAGGAAAGGATGCTGCAGGTCAGGCCCTCTGCGTGGCTGTTGGCTGCTGCCCAGGGTGTTGAAGGATTGTGGTATCAGGAGGCTCAAAGTCGAACCTTAAATCTACCCCTGAATAGCTGCGAAGTCTTGAACAAGTCCCTGTCTTCCTTTAGGCATCTCTAAACTGTAAAATAACAGAGGAGGCTGAACAGTGATCTCTAACGCCCTTTCTAGCTCTGAAAGTGTGGTTCTCTATGTAACAGCCTGTACTCCACTGAATAACGTAATAGTTATTTGATGCTGACTTGTCTTGTAGAGTCATGTTAAAGTTAAATGACTCCATATTGCCATGGTCACACCCAGAGTGCAGAATCGATTTTCTTTATTATATCATAAAGATGGGAGAGGCTGTAAGCCTCCTGTCCCCATCTGCTCCTGCCAGTGTATTGAGTCAGCCAAGCAGCAGCCCTGTTTATATGGTGGAGCTTCCACCAGGCCTGGGTTTGTTTACATAAAACACTTGTGTGCACAGGCATTTTGATAACGAGGGCACTTCTTGTGAATCATTTATTAAGAAGTCAAGAAGTCGTTTTTATTTTATTTTTTATTTATTTTTTTATTGTTGTTACTGCATTATGGCTGGTTTGAGGTCTCTAATCATGTTAGCAGTTTGTTAAATATGAAAATTATAAAGAAAGCAAATATATAAAAACTTCAGTTTGCTTTATACTCTACCTCCTGATTTACTTGTCAAAGTACCTAAGTCTTAAAAGGAAACAGTATAGTCTCCACAGGTAATGCAAAACATGTAAGTTCTTGATTTAGAGCTTGTAAGATAGATAATTCCCAACACAGTTCCTTTCACACCATGTCATATCATAAAACTTGAACTAGATGGGTTTATGGATATGCACTGTCTGAAGGATTCATTTTTGAAGGGAGGCCGTAAATGTTTGCGTAACCACCTGAACTGCTCAGCTTTTTCTTGGAAAACCTCTCAATCCCAGGAAAAGTTTTTCTTAGAAATGCAATTTCCCTCTAGTGCTGATAGGCCATTCATCACAACCATTGTCCATTGGTAAGTGAATTTGCCATCTCCAGAACCACAGGCTTTAAACATTTTGCCATTGATTCAAATTCAACAGCCATTTCAATTGCTCAATGGCCTGAAATTTGATAAAAATGTGGAAAGCTCAGGCTGATGTTATCAGTCTGGTGCAATTACTGAGCCCTTTGGGCGAAAATCTTTTCCTAAGATTGAGTCATTTAAAATGTGGTTGTTAAGCAAATGGTAGTTTTTGGTGAGATAATTTAATTTTCCCAACCTTAAACCTGTTTTAGATGTTTGGGATTATATCTTTCTAATTTCCTTAAAATGAGACATGCCTACATTTTTGGTGGATTAAAGAAACTGAAGGCCAGATGAATGATGTGGATACCTATTTTGCTCCCTTATTTGCTTTCAGGTTCAATAATGCACGTATTATAATGAGCACTCAGCATAAGAAAGCCCTGCACATGGTTCAGTAGAGATATCAAGGGAATGTGAGACAGGCTGTGCAATTTAATGTTAGAGAAAAAATAAAAAAAGCGTATGACCAGGCAGCCATATAATATGTAGCTGATAGAGGCCACTGGACCTCCCAGAAGGGAGAGATGTCATTTGCCTTATGAGGATGCTGTGTTTATTATACCCATTGTACAGATAAGAAAATTGAGAATTAGAGTGATTAATCACCTTACTCAAAGTGACACAGCTACTAAGTGGCAAAATTGGGACTTTTCACTATTAATCTGAATCATTGGATTGCTATTTAAATGTTGGTAATTTTAGGATTTCATTCTGCATTCTCTTCCTCTTTACTCTCTTTCTGCCTAATATCTTCCATCCTCATGGTTTCTGGAACTGTTTCTAGCTGGTGACTTCCAATTTGTATATTTTCAACCCCCACTTCTTTTTGATTCTATAACCATATTCCCACCCAACAACTGGAAATTCTGTAGGCGTAACTGACCCAACATATTCTAAGGTATTAAGTTTTCTTTAAAGTCATTTCTCATTCTATATTCCCCTTCTCAGGAAACTACCAAAATTATAATTAAAAATGGTAAATTGGAGTCAATATTAACTCCTCCCAATCTTCCTTCATCATCTTCCTCTAGTGAGTTCTGGGGCTCTGTTCATTCAGTGACCTCTCTGTAGTCTGTCCTGAATCTGTCCATATTTTCATTTGTTCATATTTTCAGTCATTTTCCTTCCCTCCCTCTCTCTCTCATTCTCTCTCTTCTCCCTTTCTCTCCTCTTTTCTCTCTCTTCCATCTCCTCCTTCTTTTCTCTCTTTCCCTTCTCTCCCTCTGCTTTGCTTCAGGCTTGAGAATTTATTGTGTGGGAATTTCCTGCCTTTGCAGGAGGCACCTAAGTTTCTGCTTCAGCATTTCTCCAACATCAGATTATCCTCTACCCTGTAATCAGGGTAATTTTTAAAAATAAAAATGCAATTAATACTTATTCTCTTGCTTACACCCCCACACTGGTGTCCTACCTACAGCATAGAGTGTGAGCTCCTTAGCACGTGGCTTAGTCTCTCGTAGCCTGACCTGACCTACCATTCCGATTGTATCTCTTACCTTGCTTCCCAAACCAATGATAATCTATAGACGTAGCAAACTTTGTTTCCAGTGGTGGCCCAGCTCTTCTGTGCCTCTTTGCCTTTGTGCATGCTATTCCCTGCACCTGGAATCTCCTTTCCTCATTAACTGAAGGTGAATTCCTATTCTATCAAGAGGTCACTCTGCTTTCGAAGTCTCCATGAAGCACCATCTCCATAAGGCCTGCCTTCCCTGCACCTAGCACACTGCGGTGCACCCTCTGTGTTCCTGCAGCACACTGTGCGTGTGTGGTAGCTGCTCTCTCGGGACCTGGTAATGATTTATTTAGACTCCTGACTCTGCCTCAAAGCTCACTAATTGAGGATCCCAGAGCTGGGCATAAATTGGATATTTGTTGAATGACCTAATGATGGAGATTTTGCAATTGCAAGTTGTATTAGTCTTACGTTGTTGCTGTAACAAATTCCCACTAACCTAGTAGTTTAAGCAGTGAAAATATATCTTACATTTCTGGAGGTCAGAAGTCTGAAATGAGTCTTACAGGGTCTTAGGGACTGAATTGTGTTTCTTCTTTTTTTTTTTCCTGTTTCCTCATCTGTGAAGTGAGGGTAATAATGCTGACCTGTCACTTGTCACCTGTCATGGGTGTGTGTGTGTGTGTGTTGTGGTGTGTATTAAATAAGAAAAATATGAAAACGTGTAGCATAGTGTTTATTAGCTGGCCTTCAGTAAGAATTATTTTCTCTTTTTTTCCTGCTCACAGTGCAGTGGTTTTCAAAAGTTAACACCTATCAGCACCTTCAGGAGCTGTGCTGACCAAATTGGTAGCCACTAGCCACCTGAAGTATGGCTAATCCAAATTGAGATGTGCTGTATATATTAAATACTATAAAAATTGTAATGTAGCTCATTAATATTTTTATTGATAACATGCTGAAATGATATTTTCATTCTACTGAGTTAAATATATTAAAATAAATTTCACCTCTTTCGCGTTACATTTTTTTAGTGTAGCTACTAAAAAATTTTAAATTACATATGTGGGTTACATTTTATTGCCGTTGAGCAGCATTGCTGTAGTGAGAACTTGCTGAGTGCCGTATCTACCACTCTATAACAAACAGTTTCATTCGTCTACTGCTCTGGAACAAAGCACCCCAAAACTTAGTTGCCTAAAACAATACCCCCTTTGTATTTTTTGAGATGACCAGAATTGGCTTCACTCTGTTGGAAGGTTCCTCGGTGTCTCCCACGTTTGCAGTCAGATGGCTGCTGGGCTATCTCAGGCTGGACGTCTGCCATCAGGGTGCGCTGCCTCGCGTCTGCCACCAGGGTGCGCTGCCTCGCGTTCTCTCATCTCCCATGGCTCCTTTGCTGGCCTCTCCCCCTGGACAGTTTAAATGGCAGCTCAAAGCGGCCAGGCCTTATTGACGCCTGGCTGGGTAGTCACAGCATGCCGTTTCCGTGGTGTTCCGTTGGCCTGAGCAGTCACAGAGCCGGTCCTGACCAAGGGAGTGGTGCACGGGCTCTATCTCTTACTGGGGGAGCACTAGGCACTGACAGGGAAGGGTGGAATTGTTTGGGGATGTCTTGGGAACTAGCTATCACACTCCCCTCACCCATAGAGATTGTCATTCAGCTTATCTAAAGTAAGACTTCAGGATCTGATATTTCACAAGCATCCTCAGGGGCTGCACTTGGAAGGACACTTGAGATCATGGAGATCTTTTGTTAGTGTTTCCTCTAACAGTTAATTCTAAAAGAAATTTAGGAAGATGCTAAAGGAAGGTTTTTTTTGCTTTTTGTTTTTTTTTTGGTGGATTTTAACCATTGTCACTTTCAGGATCATGTATAATTAAAGAATGCTTATAAAGTCATCATTGCTTTTGTTAATGTCAGCAAGCATTGGCTGAGGATGGAGCCATGATCCAGATTGTTAAGAGTGAGCTGTGTGTGTGGCACACTATAAAGCATGTGAAACCACAGGAGAGAGCAAGAGGAGTCTGTGTACATATGTGTGTACACATGTGTATATGTACCTGTGCATGTGCATCTGCATGCATGCCTGAGTGTAGGGCCTGGTGCTCAGAATGCAGGTGCTGGAGCCAGTCTGCAGGGTTTGAATCCCAGCTCTGCCCCTTCTCCAGCTGTGTGACTGAAGGGGATTTCTCATATATAAAATATAAAATGGGGCACAACAATTCCTATGGTTTTTGTGAGGATTAAATAAGTTAACACCTATAAAGCATTTGCAACAATGTCTGGATGGCACATGGCAAGTGCTCAGCAGTGCTGTTTTTGTTACTATGGAGCCATTTGTGGTTTAATTTTGTACCTGAGTAATCCCCCTCTATCTCTACCTCTACCTCTGTCTCTACCTCTATCTCTCTCTTTCTCCAGGGAAGTGAAAAAAAGAACTGATGAGGATAACAGCAAATCCATTACCAATCTGACTGGGAGCAGTTCCAAACAGTCAACCCACATGAAGAATTGTTGCAAGGGTTAAAGCAAAAAACATCCTTGGCCTC
>NW_011888980.1:409322-413119 GCF_000151845.1 Pteropus vampyrus | reverse complement strand
CCTTTGATAGACAAAGCGATCATCTTTAACTATTCGAACTTGGATAAATTTTTTGGGAACAAAATATAGCTCTAGTAATCTTGTTTAAAGAAAAGCTACTTACAGATCTTTCAGCTGCACTGCTAAGAAATCGTGATTATTACCAACATTTGATTTCATGGCATTCTTAAAGTATATTTCCATTAAGAACAAAAATACAGTCATGTGTCGCTTAATGACAGGCATAGTTCTAAGAAATGCTTTATTAGGTGATTTCGTCATCGTGCAACCAACATAGAGTGCACTTAACAAACTAGATGGTATAGCCCACCACACACCTAGGTCATATGGTATAGCCTAGTGATTCCAGGCTACAAACCTGAACAGCATGTTACTATACTGAATACTGTAGGCTACTGTAACACAATGGTAACTATTTGTTTATCTAATACACCTAAACATTAAAAAGGTATAGTAAAAATAAGGTATAAAAGGTAAAGTGTTTCCGTGCACAAGTGGGGCATTAGTGGGGCAGAGGAAGGGCTGTGGAGGAATCGGTCATTGCAGGAAAAGTAGATATCAGGAGGAGGAAGGGAGAGAGGGAAGGAAGAAAGAGAGAGTGAGCAGAGATTGAAGGAGACCTAGAGAGATAAAGCTTGAGAAGGGAAATAATACAAGGAGACGAGGAAGTGATGGGGAGAGAGAAGGAGAGGGACACTTGTCTTTTCTGGTCTGGTCTGGGAGGAAAGAAGGATAAAGAAACAGAGTAAAGATGAATGAGGTGAAGTGAGCCTGTGTGCAGGAGTGTGTGAGTATGGAGGCTGGTGGGCAGCCTCCCCTCCCCAGCCTCCTCTTCTCTCTCCCTCCCTAACTCAAGGCCACGGTCATTGGCGGGCCTCGGGTGGGACAATATGCTGAGCTTCCTCTAAACCAGCCGGAGCTAGCAGTAAACTTGACATTATAGTTGGGTCCAGCCTTTTCTTTCGACATTGCAAACAAACTTTTTGCTTATAATCCATTATAATTTTATGGAGCCACCATGAATTTGGTCTGTCTTTATGTGATGCATGACTGTATTTCATGTTTTTAACTTAGACTTAATTTGATACATTTACATAGTTCTATGCAAGTAACTTGTCTCAATTTTTCCTTTGAGAGCCTTTAAAATCACAATTATACTATGCTCCCCTTTTATGTATCCTGACACACTGGATAATATTTTAATTTCATCATGGGAAAAGAATGTTGAATAAGAAGTCATTTTTTACTGTTAACTTTTAGCCTCATGCATTTTTATAATTTATTTTTTCCACTTGCTGCTTTATATGACATATGTGACATTTGATTATTTAATACTAAATGATTTGCATAAATCCAAGTTGCACAACCCTCTTGCTGAAGATAAAATTGAGGTTCAAGATAAAGATTTATTTTCATATTTGTACAGTGATTGGCTTCAGAGTGATGGTTTTTGTGGGCTTTTATTGTATATGTGTATAAGAAATTTCATATGTATATATTAAGTAGGCCTCTGAGTATTGAAAAATTGTTTTATGATTTTGATTTATATAGTTTACATTTTTCTAGTATCTGTCATATTTCGTTTATACTGTTTATTTCTCTTCAAACCATTAATAATTATACCATAAAGTATAATTTTTATAGCAGTGCAAATGTCTAAGGAACTACAAATATTTTCTGCATTGTAAATTCAATAAAGTAGGCTTCTTTTGGCCTTTTGGGTGTTTCTTTTAACTATACTACAGGCATCCCTGAAGTAATTTTAATTCTAGGAGGTGTCTACATGAAATTGTGCCTCTAAACCCTTGTCTTTTTGTCCTGGGCAGCTAGCTGGCTGGTGGGAGAAAAGAATGAATACATGGTGTTCGGTACTATGGCGCAGCAGGTCAACCAGCTTGGGTAGGGGGATGGCCAGAAAGAGCGGAGCCTTTGTAGAAAAATTTCAGGACTTGCTCTGGCCATCCTCATGACCACATGGATCAGTCCCTTTCTCTGACATCCATCCTTCTCTCCCTGCCCCCCACACTGCCTAGCTAACTCCTGCTCATCTTCTGTTTTAGCTTAAACATCACTTCCTTCAGGGAGTTTTCCCCTCTGAACTCCCAAGCTAGGATGAGGTTGCCTGCTCTCACGTGTATAGTACTCTTTTTAATTGACCAGCATCCTTATTGGTCTCATACTTACTTAACTAGACATAATGCCCCAAATCGTTAGCCCTTGTGGTCTGCAGCTGCCTCCCTTCTGCTGCACACAGTACTTGAATGGGTGATCAAAGAATTAACTGTTTCAATGAGGCAGGTTTTGCAGAGTTTCTGCAGACACACACATAGTAGTCATGGACAGTATAAATAAGAGGCGGCATATTTTAGTGGCCACAGGTCTGAGCTCTGCAGCCAGCCTGCTTGAGTTTCAACCTGGCCTCATCTACCTACTAGCCAGTTAACTGAACAAGGGGATTAATCTCTGTGTACCCCAGCTTCTTCATTGGTAAAACAGGGATGATAAAGTACCTTTCTCATGTTTGTAAGGACTAAATGAGTTAATATATATAACGGGCTTGGAATAATACCTGGCACTTTCATCACCCTCAAAAAAAACTTTTTGAAGCACTGTTAATTGCATTAGTCTTGTTCAGGACCCTGGGTACTGTCATCAATGAGTAATGGAACTCCTAAAATTTACCAGATTACTCGGAGCATGGGGCATTGTAGAGGATTCACTTTGACAAAAGTTCATTGACTACCTCCCACATATCTTGGTATTTTGATGGACACAAAGTTGGGATATCACATAGGGTAGGATGTTGTGTAGGATGGTTTAAAAGAGAAGGAAATCATTGAGAGAAAAATGAGGGCCTGAAATTTAGAATGGAGAAATGTGAATGGAATCCTTATAGGTATAGGATCTCCATTTATTAAGAACTGATTGGATCAAGTAGTTGAAGGGATGAAAAAAATACCAGCTCTCTGACTGGGATGTCGAATCTAAATGACAGAGTGGTAGTGGGGTCACGGGGTTCTCTAATTAAATGCAAGCAAGCTTTTATGTTTATACTATGGTAAGTATGGTACAGTATATGCATAGTGTGGTAAGTATAGTATATTGATCATAGTATAAACATAATATGCTTGAAAAGGATCTCCGGTGGATATATCCAAAAGTACACAAGATGGGAATGAATCCCTAGGAAAGCATATTGTTTTGCAAGCTTTAAAATAAAAATAACAGCTTTTCTTTCCAGATCTAGACATTAAGATGTGTTTTCATAGCTGAAAATGAAAACAGGCAAAAAATGTTTAAACTTGAAATTACAAGGTAAGATAAAATTTCAAATGCAGAATTCTAGGAACAATTACCCAGTTTTTCTTTTTTTTCTTCTTTTTTTCCCTGCCCTGCATCTGTGTATCAGGTTGACTTGTGAATTTATATTTTTAAATTTCCATAGAAAGGGAATTTAGTTGTAAGGTTGTTTAACTTGTGACCTCCCAGGCCGGCAGTTTATTAAGCACATTTCATAGCATTTGACTTAAGCTCTTGAAGAGTTCCTCCCTGTCCTTAGGATTTTGGCTTTCTGAAAATTTTTCCATCCAGAGTTTCTGGTATATCTTCCCACTGCTGTGCAGTGGGGGGTGAGGTAGAACTTGAGAGGTGGGTATGGATCCCTTCAGGGGGTGTCTTGTAAGTGGGTCCATTGTGGTTTAGGGGTAAAATAAATATCCTTTAATTTGCCATAAATATCTTCTTTTTTAAATGTATCTATTGAGTTTCCTTTTTATTAGCCTTAACAAAAACTTTCA
>NW_011888980.1:406163-407856 GCF_000151845.1 Pteropus vampyrus | reverse complement strand
ATCTGCAAAGTCCCCTTCGCCCATAATGTAACGTATTCTTAGATTCTGTGGATTAGTACATTATCAGGCCATTAGTCTGCCTACCGCAACATCCACAATAATTTCGTGGCATTCACTTTTTCTTTTCACAATTTCCAAGTTATTAGGTGATCTAAATTTTAAAGAACAATACCTACTAGTTTGCCTTTTAATCTTTTAATTTTGAAAACCTGAATAAGTACACAACCGAAAACTTTTATACCTTTTTTTCTATGGGAGATGTGATGATGATTTTAAAAAATTCCTATGTGCTTGCTCTTTGAGAACAGGAAATTAGCATTTATCATTTCAAACATTAAGTTTATCTAAATGACCACAACTTGACATAGAGTTGACAAACTAAACATTTATATAGCACTGATTAGGGGGAGTCCTCTGAAAAACTGGGCAGAAAGAAAAAATAAGTATGCTCCCTATTCTGGAAGAACATACCAGTTAGTTGACAAGATCACAAAAGATGCCATTTCCTCAGTGACTAGAGAAAATGGAACCACCGATAAACTCCGGCTGTGTGGTAACTGGAAGAATGTGTGTTCCCACAGGTTTCTCCTGCAGCCATTTGGTTAATGTGTACTCCATGCCTCCTATCGTTTTAGAGGCTGTTGAAATGGCTGTAAACAGATATGGTCCTTTGAGGATTTTATAACTCCTGAGATTGTAGACTCGATGGAATTGCAGTGGGAGCACTGAGCAAGTACACAGATGAATTACTAAAAACATACATCACAGCATGTACAACTGCGCTGGTGCAGATGGTCTACCTGAGAGTACCTGTCGAGCATTAACCAGACTTTGGGTTAGCTCAGATTCAGACTAGACACAGAGAGGATATATACTTTTTTTTTTTTTTTTATTGTGGACAGGAAGACTAGTATTTCCTAAGTGTTTTTACTGTGCCCTTCAAACTTTCTCCACATTTTCACATGTTATTTTTGCAATTACGTTCATGTTTTGACAGATGAGGAAACAGGCTTAACCAAGTGGAATAACTTAGTTAAATTGAATTAGGGCCTAAATGGCAGAGCTGGGAGTCAAACCCAGGTCTCTTTGAGTCTTTCCACTATAGGGCCCTGCCACAGACAATGTATGTCTCAAAGATTACCTAAAATTTTTGAGTCTGAATGGTCTTGGAGAAGAAAATATCTTAGGACTTAATGATGATTATATATACCAAAAAAAAAAAAATCACAGGAAATATGTTTTCTTTCTATTGTCCTGACTCACTGGGCTGAATTGCCTGGAAGAAGGGGATAACGCTGTAATGTGGCTAATGTTCTGATTCTAATTCAAGACAGTCATCTGAATGGCTTTTCCCCATGGCAGCCAGGACTCTAGCGGTTCTCGTTTTAGAACAACTGTGGTTTCAGTAGGGCTTTTCTCCCTCAGTCTTGAATATTGGAAGCTCTCAAGCTCTCCTAAGAACTGACTTCTTGATTTCTTAACTGGATGATGAGTAGATGAACACTCTCCTCTCGATGGACCTACTCCAGTGAGTGGGCACCCAGGATAGAAGTAATGTCAGTGCTAAGAGGGATTTTAGAGATTATCTATTCTAAGCACTTTGTTTTTAATTGGTGAGGTAACTGGTATTCAGGGATAGCCTGTGATTGTGTGGTTTTAGACCTAGAGCTAGAGCCCAGGTCTCCTGTCTTCA
>NW_011888980.1:401766-406113 GCF_000151845.1 Pteropus vampyrus | reverse complement strand
ATCTTAGGACTTAATGATGATTATATATACCAAAAAAAAAAAAATCACAGGAAATATGTTTTCTTTCTATTGTCCTGACTCACTGGGCTGAATTGCCTGGAAGAAGGGGATAACGCTGTAATGTGGCTAATGTTCTGATTCTAATTCAAGACAGTCATCTGAATGGCTTTTCCCCATGGCAGCCAGGACTCTAGCGGTTCTCGTTTTAGAACAACTGTGGTTTCTGTAGGGCTTTTCTCCCTCAGTCTTGAATATTGGAAGCTCTCAAGCTCTCCTAAGAACTGACTTCTTGATTTCTTAACTGGATGATGAGTAGATGAACACTCTCCTCTCGATGGACCTACTCCAGTGAGTGGGCACCCAGGATAGAAGTAATGTCAGTGCTAAGAGGGATTTTAGAGATTATCTATTCTAAGCACTTTGTTTTTAATTGGTGAGGTAACTGGTATTCAGGGATAGCCTGTGATTGTGTGGTTTTAGACCTAGAGCTAGAGCCCAGGTCTCCTGTCTTCAAGCCAACAGTTTAAGACACACTTTCTCTCATTTTGTAGGACTGGGAAATGAAAGTGTGGTCTGGCTTCTCCCTCTCTTCCTTCCTTCCTTCCTTCCTTCCTTCCTTCCTTCCTTCCTTCCTTCCTTCCTTCCTTCCTTCCTTCCTTCCTTCCTTCCGGTGGTGCGAAAGTAAGGGCATAAGTGACTTGGGGCTGTTTCAAGGCACAGAAGCAGAGAAAGACAACTAGACTCAAGTGGCCTGGTCACTACTGACCCCCATGTTTGGTGTAAATGTAAATTTTTTTTCCTCAAAACAGACAAACAAGACCCTAACCAAAGCTACTCTGGCACTCACAATTAGGTAATTTTTTTTTTTTTTTTAAATAAGCAACCTAATAGGCAAATGACTTAGGAAATTAACCATTGGTCTTAGGGGGAAAGAAATGTTCATGTGAGTCAGTTATATGAGGGAATACAAATCACATAATGACTCATCAGAACATGAATTCAGAAAGTTGAGTTAAGAGATTTTTTTCCTTCTGATAGGATACTTCAAGTCTTACAAAACAACAGTTTTTTCTCTCTCTCTCTGCCTCCCTTCCTTCTGTGAAGTACGCACTTAATCATTCACTATTTTTTTTTTTTTTTTATTAAGTCACTGTTGTGGGTTGAATCGCATCCCCCCAAAAGACATGTTGAAATTCTAAACTCTGGTACTAGTGAACATGACTTTACTTAGAAATAGGGTCTTTGCAGATGTACTCAAATTAAGATGAGGTTATTCTTGACTAGGGTGGGCCCTAACCAATGTGACTAGTGTTCTCACAAGTACATAGGGAAGACAGAGAGACTATAAAGGGAGAACCCACGTGACAACAGAGGCCAAGATTAGAGGGATGCATCTATAAGCCAGAGAACGCCAAGGATTGCCAGCAACACCAGAAGCTAAGAGAAAGGTATGGAACATATCCACTCCTAAAACTTTTAGAGAGAACATGGCCTTGCCAATATCTTGATTTTGGATGTTTGGTCTCCAGAGGTATGAGTGAATAAATTTCTGTTGTTTTTAAGCCACCCAGTTTGTGTCAATTTGTTACAGTTTCCATAGGAAACTAATACAGTGACCAAACAGTGACAGCATTCCTGCTTCAGTCAGGAGCTCTGAGCAGAGTTTGTGGTGAGGGGTGGGGAGGATCAAATAGGTGAATGTGACACGATGTTTTATCTTTGAGGAACTCACAGTCTAGCAGTCAAGTTAGGAACCTTAGTGACCCCCCAACCCCATGCCACCCACAGGTATATTCAGAACAGCAATCAAAGACAGGTGACATCTATGGTGACATCTGTGTGTTACAGTTCCAGTGCAGAGACCAACCACTGGAAACACTGTGAAGAGAGGAAATTTTAATAAATCTATAGTCAGGCAATAATTGAGATTGGCCTCGGAGAACTGAAAGCTAAAATTTAAAATTATTAGCGAACAATCTGGAATAATAAGGAAGGTTCTGTTTTGAGTTATTTAGGGTCGTCAGCCAAGATGAAGAGACCTGAAGAAATCAAACAGAAGAGGGTAAAGAAGTTCTGTCTGAAAATACTTCTAGCCAGGATTCAAGGGGAGAATGTGGTATAGAGATCACTAGCCCCTGAGGACCCCCATCACTCTGGGATCACCCCTTCCCCGCTCCTTTCATGCACATAGCAAATTCCTAATGGACAGGCTTGAATTAGTTGTGACCATTTCCCCAGCTCTTATTTTACGTAAGGAGTCAAGCTAGGACCCACAGTGGCTCTAGTTTTTGTGCCAATGAAGTTACCCAGGCTGGCCTAGTCCCCTGGTTCAGACCATTTCCTATGAGGACTTTGGAGAGGATGGAGAAGAAAAAAGTGGAAAGTCTGAGGTAGGGTAGGGCCACAAGGAGCAGTCAGAGCGGGATGAGGAGATGATTTACACCCGAATGGTGGTGGTCAAGCCCAGTGGACAGACACTTGGACACGAGGTACTTGCATTCAGTTTCACTGGAATGCTTCCCAACCTAAACTTTTAAAAATAACTATGGGCTGCTCCACTTTTAAAACGAGCTGCCCACTGATGGATAATTTTAAGTTTAGCAGCTTAATTTTAAAGAGGTCTATATGTCTAATGGGAACTGCCAAATAGGCCAAATAGGAGGCAGCATGACAGAGAGCACCAAAGACTTGCATCAAGGACACGTCCAGATCGGTGTTCCTCAACTTTAAAAAAAAATTATTCCACTAAAGAGTCATTTTAGACATGTTTTCATGATTGCTTCCTGCAAGAAATTTTAATACCAAAAATAACATCCATATCTGTTTATACACTTAAGTGCATATCTGTGCCTCATATATTTAAACAGTAAGATCCCCTTCCCCCTCAAGAAGCAATTTCTCCCACCTGGGAGCGATATCACCACGTTGAGATTCCTGGTGTAGATGAAACCAAGTTGAGATGGCATTGTCTAGAGAGTGTGGGCTTAGAAATCTGACAGACCTGGCCTGGGACTCTGCCACTTCCTGACTGTGACCTTGGGTAACTAACGTAACTTATTCTGAGTTTTAATTTCCTCATCTATCTTATCTATATATTAAGGGTGATTTAGATTAAAAGGTAAAGAACGTTAAGGAGTTTGTACATTGTTGGCACCTAGTCTGGGGTCAAAGTGGATGTTCTTCCTAGCTCTTCCCTTTGCCGTTTTCCATTGCCCTGCACATACCATCGAGAGAATGGGGCATGTGACAGTTAAGGAGTTATACAAATGTGAGCTGTTCATTTGCAGAGATTTTTCCTCCTTGAAGCATGTTTTCCATAAAGTGCACGATGGCCTCCTTTTCTAAAGAGATTTGCTGGGCTTGGGCAGCCTGGGGCACTGGGGGCCTCTGTCTTTGCTTCCTCTCGCCTGCCTGATTTACTGTGGAGAGGAGGGATGCCGCCACTGTTGGCTTCTCAGATGCTCAGAACAGATAGAGCCAGAGTGTAAGGGAATTCAAAAAGGCAAATGGAAGAAACATATTAAAGAAAAACGAAAGAGAAACAAAGAAAAATCATAAGCCTTCAGAGTGTTTAAAATAAAGGAATAACAACTGTTGTCTGGAAGAAAGTTTGTTTCTCTTCAGCTGGGTGGTTCCTTAGCATAAAATGACTGTGTATTGGCAGTGGGAGAAGAAAAAAGAAAAGGAAAAAGTGTTAGAGGAACACTTCTAAGGAGAAGAATGAAAGGAAAAATGCCTCCTTCACGGTGCTGGTGGCACTCAGGAAGAAGCTTAGAGTGGTGGTTAGTTTCTAAACGAGGTGTTTAAAGATAATGAGCCCTGAATTTTTAGGAAATGATGACGATGTATTCGGATAAGCCAGGACTTTTGCTTTTCTTTTACCTACAAAACATCTGAAGTTTTGCCATATTACAAGCCACTGAAGTCTGATACTTAGAAGGACTTGAAAAAGGACTTTTTGACAAATTCTTTGAGGAAACTCAGAAACTCCACCCCCAAAGAGGTTAAATCACTTATTCGAGGTCACACAGCTAGTGTGTAGCAGACTGCCGTGCCCAGGGTTCCTGATCTCAGACCCACTGGTCTTTCCTCCAAGTTAGTGGTTAGCAAAGCCAGGACTTGGGAAGAGTGCAGGTCTGGAGTCCAATTGCCTTGGGCTGAAACCCTAGCTCTTCCCCTTATCAGCTATGTAGCTTTAGAGAAATCATTTAACCAGCTTTTCTCAGAGCAAAATTCTGTTTCTTAGGAGGAGCAAGTGTTTCTGCACATAGTAGGTGATCTATCAATGTGATGTCATCTCAAAATCCAAACCCAGATCTCTTGGGTCCTAGAGTATTGGCCCCTTTG
>NW_011888980.1:400131-401716 GCF_000151845.1 Pteropus vampyrus | reverse complement strand
CTGGTGGCACTCAGGAAGAAGCTTAGAGTTAGTTTCTAAACGAGGTGTTTAAAGATAATGAGCCCCGAATTTTTAGGAAATGACGACGATGTATTCGGATAAGCCAGGACTTTTGCTTTTCTTTTACCTACAAAACATCTGAAGTTTTGCCATATTACAAGCCACTGAAGTCTGATACTTAGAAGGACTTGCAAAAGGACTTTTTGACAAATTCTTTGAGGAAACTCAGAAACTCCACCCCCAAAGAGGTTAAATCACTTATTCGAGGTCACACAGCTAGTGTGTAGCAGACTGCCGTGCCCAGGGTTCCTGATCTCAGAGCCACTGGTCTTTCCTCCAAGTTAGTGGTTAGCAAAGCCAGGACTTGGGAAGAGTGCAGGTCTGGAGTCCAATTGCCTTGGGCTGAAACCCTTATCAGCTATGTAGCTTTAGAGAAATCATTTAACCAGCTTTTCTCAGAGCAAAATTCTGTTTCTTAGGAGGAGCAAGTGTTTCTGCACATAGTAGGTGATCTATCAATGTGATGTCATCTCAAAATCCAAACCCAGATCTCTTGGGTCCTAGAGTATTGGCCCCTTTGACCGAGTGCCTATGAAGTGGGTCTAATCTGCTGTAATACACAAGATGCCAAGAAACCCTAAAGTCCCAGTTGATTTTGATCATATAAAGTTTGTTCAGCATCATTCATAAGAAAAATGTATATTTAAACAATAATACTATTTCATTTTTCCTTGTGATTAGCTTGGAAAGTTAAAAAAGTTTGATAATAAATTATGTTGGCAAGTGTTTGGGAAAACAGGCATACTTATAATTTGGAGTATTCATCGGTATTACCTCTTTGGAAAATAATTTGACAATACTTACTACAATTTAAAATACATATACTCTTTAAGCCAGAAGTTTTACTTTTACAGATATATTCATACACATCCAAAATGTATATCATCTCTGCATTATCTGCTATAACAAAGTTTGCACAGGATCTAAATATAAACTTTTAAAAAATGAGTGAAATACATTATAGTGTGTCTGTACAATGGAATATCATGCAGCCATCAAGAAGAACGAACCATCTCTACATATACTGGTGTGGAACCATTTCTAAGATGTACCGTTCAGTGAAAAAGAAAGATATAGACTGATAAGTATAATATGATGGTTTGTGATATAAAGGTTGTTGGTACATTTATCCTTATATATGTACAAGTTACCTGTGGAAGGATCCAGAAAAAATTCAGGGAAGGAAAACTGAGAACTGGGAGACAAGGGCAAGGATGAGATTACCACTCAGAATACTTTTGAGACCTTTTTAAATTTGCTCCATATACATATACAATTGACCCTTCAACAGCACAATTTTAGACTGCATGGGTCCACTTATATGCACATTTTTTCAGTAAATATCTGTACTTTTTTTAATCTGTGGTTAGGAGTCCACGGATGTGAAGGGCCGACTATATGCCATTTTATACAGGAGACGTGAGCATCCACAGAGTTTGGTGTCTGCTGGGGTTCTGTGGAGACTGAGGGACAACTTAGATTTGGGAGGAGTCAAAAGTTATGCAAATTTTTGCCCACGCAGAGG
>NW_011888980.1:381186-396716 GCF_000151845.1 Pteropus vampyrus | reverse complement strand
GCTTCCTCCCCTCCCCCTCTGAGTTGGCAGTACAGGTTAGATTGGCATGCAGGGAAAATAATCATTAAAAATAAATGCAATCAAAAGAAGTAGGTTATTATAGTGGCACATTGGAACTGCTTCAGTTAGAAGTCTGTCAGCCTCCCATTAGGAATGTTGTTTGGGAGGAGTTTGTCACTCGGCTGTGAAAATTTGCTAGAGGTTAAATGTGATACATTCTAGGTCTCAACTTTGTAGCCTATTTATTGCTAAGAAGTTTGATTTTAGAAGACTGGGTGGCTTTGAAGTAGCATGCAAAGACGCACAGATGGATTTGTTTTACTTAAGGCAATTCATAACTGCTTTTGTGACACTGAAATGCACTATGACCCAGTGGTTTCATTGGCCATACGAAATCCTCAGTAGGATTTCAAGATTAAATTCTGAAAAATACTGTAGTGTATTTTTACTGCTGCACAGATTAAATTCTGAAAAAATACTGTAGTGTAGTTTTACTGCTTCACAGTATAAAACATTTGGGTAGGTTTAGCGACCCTCCCCCCATTTTATCTGAGGCCAATCCCTTCTTGAAGCCACGGTTTCTGCCTAAATGAGAAGTTAGTCTTGATGCCTATTATCATCTTGTGTGAGTTTGGTGTTCTGGGTTATGCTGTGGTAATAAGCAACCCCGAATATGAGTGACTTACCACTCCTAAAATATATTTCTCACTTGCACAGCATGTCTCACTTGGGAGACGTAGCGCTCCGCACTGTTCCGGAAGCTCTGTCATCTTGGAACTGCACCAGCTGGAATATGTGTTCCTGGGCCTTCTCTTCTGCTCTCTGTTCTTAAATGGACACATATCACTTTTGCCCCCAGTTCATTGGTTGCAGCTAGCCCCACTTAATGGCAAGGGAGTGGGGAGATGCTGCATTATTGGGCGAGCAACAGTCTCCACCATAAGTCACTTTGAGCTCTGCCCTTCAGGATTCTGTTGGGGGTGCCATCTTATTTATATTTTAATACTCTCAACTGTCCACACCAAATGCATGCTAATTCCTCAAAAACTAAATTAAATACTTTGATGAACTCCCAGGCCCTCAATGAGGTACAGGCTATGTAATTTATTATTATTATTTTTTTGAAGAACATCATTCTCTTTTTTTTTAGGCAAAATTAATCGCTTCTCAGTGCCTTGGTGGCATTTTGTATGTGCAGGTAGGTTTGCATTTGTCACAATCCAAATTGTTGCTACTCTATCTCCTCTGATAGAATATAGTCTCCTGATCATATTTATCTTTGTATTGCTGGTCCCTGAAAAGATATGGATAAAAAATGAATGGATGGAAAAAGTTATTCTATAAAAAATGATAAAAATAATATTTTTGAGCTCTGTGTGCTCAAATACTAATTAAATTTTTAACAAATTTAATATACATAGAGGCCTTGTCTCTTTCAATTCCTGAAATAATTCTATAAGGTAGGTAGATGAGGAAATTACATTTTACAGCAGTTGAGTAACTTTTGCAAATTTATGAGGTTGAAAAAGCTAGAGCCGGGTTTCAAAGCCAGGCCTCTCTGATTCCAGAGTTGTACTTTTGAACCATTATGTTATAGTGATGTATATCCTGATTTGTATGTTTTAATAACTAAACCGTAATTAAAAGCATAATAATGACTGATTGAAGTTCACCATGCAAAGTAGTGTCAACCTGAAGAGAAGCCTCCCACGGATGACAAGAGGCCTGGATTCTATTTCCTGTGCCAGTTCTACCACTTATGGATTAGATGACTTTGGGCAACTGAGAGTTAGTTAGGATCATTAATTTTCAACTTTACTATATTTACTTGAGATCTTGTTAAAATGCAGATTCTGATTCATTAGTCCAGGGGACCTTAGATTTAGCGATTCTAACAAGTTGCCTCATGATGCTGTTGTTGCTGGTCCATGAACCACATAGTAATAGCCGACGGCTTCCTAACATCTGATTGTGTGAATCATTAGAAAGTCTTGATTGAAACGCTTCTTAATTTATATAATTGGTACAAAAGTATGAAGCAATTGATTCAGTTATCTTAATGTATGTGTACTTGATCATTCACCCCCACATTCATTCTCTCTTCTTCTAGCAATAAATCTAGAATTTCCCTGGAAAGTCTCTCCAATCCTCACTCTCTGTGATTCAGATGGATTTTGGAGGCATCAGTGTTTGAAATTTTCTGGCCACAACATTTGGTTCAGGAAATGTCTGGAGAAAGGTTGTTCCTGAGAATTCAGAACCAGGGGCAGAGACACTTTATTGCTGGACTTGAAGGACAAGAGCTGTCACAGCTGTCCTACCTTACTGCCATGAGCAGTAAGGTATCCACACAGAGAAAATGGATCTAAGATAAGAAGGGTGATAGGCCACGTCCTGGGGCAGTCTTTTGAGATTTGCTTGTAAAAGTAACTGGGCAGGTTCACCCATATATAGTTAGGTGCACCAATATATGGTTTTTCAGCTTATGTGTGTGTGAGTACCCTTACAAACATGTGCCATGTGTGATTGACCAATTAAAGGCTTATTGATGGTACAGGTCTAATCTCCTCTCAAATAAGGGCCTTGCCTTGGGTCCTGCTCAGCATTGCAGAATGGACCTGAGGGATTCATTCACCAAACTTCAAGGCTGAAGTCGCCACTAAAAGCTAAGCAGAAAATACAACAGAGATATGGATGAAGCAGAGAGGTTGGAAATGGGAGGGAAGTCACAGGACTGCATTAAAGATTCAAGGCCACAGCGCAAAGGATAAGAAGGGAGCCTGCGGAGAGTCCCTGAGTTGTTGGCATCTGGCTGTGGTCTCTTCCACAGGGAAATGAGTGCAGGCAGTTGGTGCATGGCCTGTGTAGTGGGTGGAGAAGGAATCATGAGATGTGCCAAGCCAGGAGGACACAGAATGAGATTGTGCTGCTCTCTCAGTCCTTAATAAGGCAAAGATACAGATATGGACAACATTTTGTTTTGGTTATGAAATTGCTGCTTGCAATGCCTCTCTCTCCCCCTCTCCCTCTCCCTTCCCCTCTTTCTCTGTTTCTCATTATTTATTTATTTTCTGGCAGCAGTAATCTCAAATAGTCCCTTGAGACTGGGCAGCAATGATTATGGATGTCACAGATGAACTCCTCTTAGGATGGCCGACTTCACTTTGACCTGAGGCAAAAGCTATTTAAATTTTATTAGGGAAGCAGGCCAACCACCTTATTAGACCTTTGGGTAATTAAAAGAAAATTATCCTATAAAATGTTTCATTGTGTACATCTGTTCACTGACCATGGCTTCTTGATGAATTTAAAATATCTGATAGGCACATAGCATAACAGTATAATTTATCTGAATCAGACTAAACACACTCAGTTTTATGGAACATCATGAGATCTGTATTTTTCCTATTTATGAGCAATCCGCTTCCTATCCCCCATCCCCCCAAACATGGTTGCTTCAGCATATTCTGAAATCCATGTTCCCGTGATTGTTTTTGCCTTGCTTCAGTAACTCCAGAGCATTTATCCATGTAATAGCATGGTCTTCTGCTCCACTGCTTATATAGCCCTCACGCCTCAATGACTTTGCTTGATGGGATGCAGACAAAATGCTGCTTAGTATATTTTAGGTATCTAAGTGAATATGTATCACACACAAAGGAAACAGACATTTTAAAAAAGATATAATCATTTTTAGGCAAATGGCTAATTAAGTTTTATCATACATAGTAACTTATATTCTGTATACCCCTCATTTGCCTTATAGGACAGTGTGTTGGGCCATATTTGACTAAATGGTAAATTCTGATGGATTGGTTTATTAATAAAATAACACTTTCTAAAATATAATTGCACATGTCCATCTTCGGTTAATTACTCTACAATCATCATTTACATGTACCAATGTATTACATGTGTAAGGATATTCTGAGCAGAAAATTTTTGATTGGGGAAAATTAGACAAAAATTTTTATCAAAAGGATGTCCATGTTATGGTACAGAGTCCTGAAGGAATCTAATACAGTTGCTAAGAAAAATGAGATAGATCTATATTTGCTGACCAGGAAGGTTTTTTAAAAACAAATATACATATAGTATAAACCTGATTTTATTAAAATATTAATTGTAAAAATAATACATGTTTGTATTTTTATAAAACTGCGGAGTAAACTGTACCAAATTGTTTCACAAGAGGTAAGAGAATGGGCTACTATCTCTTTCTAAATACATTTCCAGACAATTTTATTGTGGAATTTATAATAAGAAAAACAAAGTACATGTTTTCTTTTGAAAAAGGGTACAGACTTAAGTGTACATAAAAATAATTCTGGCCTCCCATTGGAAATCTGGCCACCAAAAAGAAGGCTATTAGGTAAAATGAAGTAATTTCTATTGATGTTTGTGGAAGGAAAGAGTAGATCCCTCACAATGACAGCAATCCTTGAACTTCTGGCTTGGCAGGAAACTTCGCAGCAGCAAACCCAATGCATCATTTTTGAAGATGGGAAAAGGAAAGATTGGTGGGGTTAGTGTCTTTCCTGAGTTCAGGTCGTTGGGGCATGATTAGATGGCCGATTATGTGAGGCTCCAGAACTCCTCAGAGACCCTCCCAATGCTTTCCCCTTGAGAATCTTCTTCCTAGTTTGAGTTAATATTGCCCAAGTTTTGAAATATATCTGCCACTGCATTTGAAAGCTAAGTAATACTTCAGCTCATTAACTTAAGAATCCTAAAACACCTGTGTCTTCAATTGCTTATATTTTATTACTGTGCTGTACGATTCTGGTTTTGAGTGTGGGAAATGAATTATTCATGACTCTTCCTCGAAGCCCTGTGAGACAGTGAGTCCTTATTACTGTACCTTCATTTTCCAGATGAAGGAACACGACACCAAGAGGGTAAGTGAAGTGCCCTCGGCCACAAGCTGGGTCAGTGGCAAAGTTGTTAACAGTCAAGCTTGGGTGGGAGGGTTTTATATCAGGTTCATTCTATCTTTCTGCATTAAAAATGAATTCTGAAAATCCGGGACACTTATCATCGACTTATGGATTCTGGTATTTTGGGATTCTAAAGATTCAATTTTTGTAAGTATAACAAAAAAAAAAAAAGAAAGAAAAAGAAAAAAAGAGAGCGAGAGAAAGAGAGAGACAAAATTATGAAGTTAGAAAATTAAATATATAACGGGGATAGGTATTAACAGGATAATTAAGCCCTCACCATTGAGCCTAGATTTGCATATCTGTGAAGAAGGTAGTACTTATCAAATAGCCATATATAAACCATCTGTGTCTATTATATGAGAAAGATACAGAAATAATCTTTTTGTATGCTTCGTTTTTATAAAAAATGTACATAGGGCCCATAGAAAGATTTTAGATTTTCCTCTCTCAGACTTGTGTGATGTAGCAATGAATTTGTTTTTATTGGATCATTCTGTGCATAAAAATATTTCAATTATGTTTCTGAAACCTAAATTAAATCCTCCATTAATTTGATGGAGAGAGTCGGATAAGGTGAATCACATTACCCAAACTCTCCTGAGACACTCACACCCTTGCTAAACCTATTGGGATTCTCAATTCACCAAGTGCACTTGTGAGAATCATAAGCAGCAGTGGTTTTTTTTTTTTCCTCCACTTTAGGCTTTTAGGGAGTCTTTGTCTTTATATGCAAGTAATTTTAATAAAGTACTTCTTTATGAAGCCACACACACTCATACTTAAAAATATTCTTCCTTGTTAGAATGAACTGAAGCTCCCACCCCCATTACAAAAGCAGAGACCTTGTGAGCAGAGAGATGGCGTGAACTTTGCACCAGACAGGTGTTTCTGTCAAGTGAAAACAGACCCAGGAGAGCAGCAAGTGCACTTTCAGGATAATATGGCAGGGGGAGCTATTTAGGCATTGGGTTGGAGCGGGGCTTATAAGAACAGTCCTATGAGTTACTTCCTAGGTTGGGTGTGGGTAGAGAGGGCAGTCTTAAGATACGCTGGCCCAGGTGACCTTCAGAAGATGGTGACTTATAATAGAGTCTAGCTGTGTTTTCCTCTGGGTTCCTCAGGAGGAGCGTCCCCCAGCCCCCGCCACTTACTGTAATATTGGTAGAGGGGAATGGAGCTAATCACACCCCTCCCCCAAAGGAGACGCCACATCCTTCCAGGCTGAGTCCAAGGAAGCCTCCACTGGTACCAGCTAAAGTCAAATGTAGTCACATATAGAAAACATGGAACGGGCTTGTCTGTACCTCTGTCATTCCGTGGGTAGGTGGCAAGGTAGGGGCTAGTTTGGCCTGTCCTGAGGGAGGGTTGCTGACACCATGAAGAAGGCTGAAAGATGACACTGAGGAAGAAGCTGGAAATGAATTTGGGGAGAGAGGGGAAATTAGAGAGGGAGGGGGTGGAGGTACCCTTCAAAGACCTTTTGTTAGTGCCCTTTGTCAAGGGCTGTAATGGAGAAGGGCTCCAGGCAGAGAGGCCGGCATGGACTCAAACAGAAAGTATATAGTCGAGGTATGAAAATGGCTTGTGACTAGAAAGATGGTGGACAGTATGGGATAATGACTGCAGAAAGGTAAATGAGACAGATTGTAAGACTTGTTTGATGTCTATTCCTGAAAAATCAATTTTAATAAAAATTAGCTAAGACTCATTTAGAATGACTCATTTGCCTTCTAGCCATATCACATACCACATAATTTATAAAAATATTTGATCAAATAAATACAAGTAGAGAGGTAGACTTTTATTTGGTAAGCATCATTTGGCTAGAATAATATTGTTTGCATAGCACTGTCTATAAATCTTTTTGTCCTTGTTATCTACATGAAAGGAGGTAGTTCAGGGTTTATCCATTTTACAGGTGATAAAATGGAGACCCAGAGGGGCTCTGGTACATCCAAAGCTACAGGGAAAATTAGTGGTGAAGGTGGGACAGGAACCAAGGTTCCTTGGCTCCAGGCCGATATCCTTTTTCATTGAACCATACTGTTTAATATTACTTTAGCTAGAATCATTTCCCTGGAAAATAGTCTCCGTTTCCCCATTCCTTTCACAAACATGAAAGGAAAATATAGGTCAGTTGAGTGACAGGGTCGTCTGGTATTAACGAGAAAAGACTGGATAATTTCCTTGTCTCCATCATTCTCGGTAGGATATATTTCCTCTCTGTCCTTTTTACTCTCATTCTCCTACCCACCCCATCCCCAGCCCCATGGGTCAACCCTCTCCAATTTACAGAGCAGTCCTGAGCCCAGCTTAATAGTATATCTTGTAAAAGTTCTAGATTATATTTATTTTATCCTTCCAAGAAGAAATAATCACAGAAAACAAAAGTGTTTCTTTCATTTAGGCCACAGTTTGTCATATCTAGCCCAAGAAGCACTAGCTGAAATTACTGATTATATCTTATTTGGGCCCGGCAAAAAAAATTAGACATTGTTTTGAAACATCATTGAATTCGATCTTTTCTTAGTGGAGAGTTGTCATTAGTTTGTGCAATTGCGGGGATTAGCAATCAAACTTTTCATGTTTGAGTGTACACTCTGTAGAGTGAATTCTTTTGGGGTATCATGAGAGAGCAGAATTTAGAAATATGTAATGACAGAGATGATTTGCTCTTCTATTTATTTTCTCTTTCAGGAGAATTTGTTTTATTAAAAAGGAAGACTGAGGTGCCATCTATTTCATTCCATTTTGACAGTACCCTTTCCTTGTACAACATATCCATTTTGAATGATACAAATTCCCCTTCCCCCCATAATATGTAAACCTTTCAAGCTCAGAGACTCCAGCAGATGACTGACAAAGCTTTAACTTTACTAAATGTGATGCTGTAATTAAGGAAATGTGGACTTCAGAGATAATCATTAGTTCTTCCATATGAACATCTAGCCTGGGATTTTGCCGCCTACTATGTTTTCTTCCTAATGACAATGTTGGAAGGCTTCCATGTAATTGAAATTGCCCCCTTTGAAGAACTGATGTGTTAAATGATCATGTAATCTCATGATGATGGAGTAATGGAGAGATGAAGAGGATTTATATACTGGCACAAAGTGGAAATAAATAGACAATCATACGGTAAATTTCTGTACCACTCAGCAAATTTGTGCTGTAGAATTAAATTAGTTAGGTGTTGCCCACTTCTGCTTAAATTTAGAAAGACACTTCTAGACTACTTTAGATAGATCATAAATTGATTCCAAATCATAATCCATGGATTCAGCCACTCAGGAAGGACCATATATACATATATATGTCTTATGATGAAGTAGGGGTAAGGAGTGTATTGCTCCACTATTTCTACAACAGTGTTGCATTATGAGCATCCCCAAACTTCCTTACAGGTCTCTGGGTCTGGTGCACTTGAATTGGATGAGGCTGGACCCTGGGCTCCAGGCTACAGACTGTGGCTCAGGTTGGATTTAGATCTCCTTCATGAGTTTCTGATCCTACTTGTACAAGCCTGCTGTTCATATGGCAAATAGCAGGAATTCAAAAGAGCCAATGGAAACAAGTAATGCTGCCAGAGTTCCCAGTCTTGAACTCTCACACTGACTCCTCTACCCACCATTGGCAAGTTGCAGGACAGAGCTCAACATGAATCCAGCAGGGCAGGTGTTCCAAGTCACATGGCAAAGCCATGGATGCATAATAGAATTATATTATGTACAATAATTTGTAATAGTGATTAAAGCTACAGCAAGGCCAACAATCTTTATCCCTACGACTTCCCTAGGTGGCTCTTATGGCCCCTACCCTTGATAAGTATTGGATATATTTTGTATATTTTTGTAGTCTTCTACCCACTGATTCTGAAATCAACAATAAAGTCAAACTGTTTATAGAGAAGTTCACAAAGTATTTCCTCTCTGGAGAGTCTTGTTTGTTTAGGATTTGTTTATGGATATATATAATCATGCTGGAAGAAAGATTTAGATTTTATCTCTTTTAGTCACTAAATACCTTTTAGAAAATATGTAGGCTTCTGCTGTAGAAGAGTCTGTATCATCAGTGAGCCCTCTTTGCCTTAGGGAGGAAAGAGAGCTGCCACCTGCTCTACCTTGCATCCTCTACTCCATTCCCTCTCCTGGATGTCTGGCTGGCTAGCCCAGGTTATGTTTAAGCTGCTCTCACCTTCAATTTTCTATGGGTATGGAGTTCTGTTCAGTTCTCTAGGAAGAATTTAAGTATGAGATGTGTTTAATATCCAATTCAAACATGAGAATGTACAGTACTTTTGCCTGAAGGAGTACATAGAAGTTCACTTTCTTTAGCCAATTTTCCCATGTATTCCAAAGGAAAGGAAAAGAAAAAGTTAAAAATTTCAAGTCATTAGTCATTCCTATCTAGTTATGCATCTAACTCTGGTGAGGCTTGCTGTCTTCCTCATTACACAATATTCCATTCTATTTTCACATTGTCTGAAGATGAGTGTTTTTATGGGGCAGACCACATGAGTAGGAACTGTCTACTAAACCTTGAAAACACAGCTATTGAGTCTATATATGAGTTATCATTCTGATGATCTCAAAATTTAATTTCTTAGAGGAGGTACTTAGTGAATTTCTATTCACTTTATTAATATCAAGCCTCAAATTACAAAAAAGCATTTCACCAATGGTTTTGGATTTTGGAATAATTTTGAATCAAATACCTGAATTCAGAGGTGGAGAAATGTAGGCAAGAATTCTTGATTCCTCAGCTGAGACTTCACGCTAGGTTTGCGTCTTAATGAAAGAGAGAGTATCTCTGTGTTTCTGCATAGAGCATGGTCCAAAGAAGAGTAAAGGGCACACGGGCTGTCCTGCTGTCTTCAGAGTATGACCCATTCTTCCAGGTGTCCTGGAGGACTAAGTACTAGAAAAGGCAGCTCTCTCATGGAGGGCACACAGCAGTGTCAGTGTTGTAGAGCCATCCTCAGATATCTTAACGAACACCTGACATTCCAGTGGCTGCAAAAGTAGAAGAACAAATGGAATATGTTTTTAGAACCCATGCAAGAAATCTCTGAGGATACCCAGAAAGTACTGGGGGAAACAGTATGTGTGTATGTAGGGAGACTCAAGTACTGCTATTAAACAGCAAATTTTTGCTTTCTATTTGTTATGCCCACAAATAGGTGAAAAACCAAAGCAATTCAGGTCACTCATAAAGTGACAAATGCATTTGGGCAAGAAGATGTGTTAAATATTAACTGTTGAGTATTTTGGCTTCATCCAAATAGTCCTCCGATGAGTGTCTGATCCTGAGAAGGTTGTTGGTCCCATGAAAAGCAACTTCCTGCCATCCTCCTCTGTCTAACTACCTTAATAGTCTCTTGTTCTGTTAACCCCCCAGTTCTCTACCATCTCACGGTCCTGTTCTCCCCACCAGCGCAGGCTTTTTCGGAGTTGATGTGTCTGTTTCCTGGCTCATGCTTTGGCATTTCACTAAAATGCCTGTTATCAGACTTCAGGAATAAGGAGATTTATTTTTTGCCTGGTCAGGGCTGAGCATTTGGTTGAGATCATTTCTGTTTTTAGTGTGCAATGTTCTGAAGCCAATACTTTGATTGCAGATGTCCATGGTATGGCCATAGATTTCAGGCCAGCTTCCTAGTTCAGAAGACTTAAGTCAGCCACAATCCTTAAAAAAACCCTATAAGAGCATACTAGGTACAGTTCTATATCAGAAATGTTCTAGCATTTTTTGGAATGAGGTAGTTTTGCATATTTTTACTCCATAGACATCATGGATACCATATTTCAATTGCATGTCAATTACTCTCATACTTCTGCAATATAAATTTTGTAACTTCTTGCCCACAAATTAGACTGAGTTTTAAATACGCTTCAACTCATGCAAAAGGGATAAGCTTGCTGCCTACAGGTTTTTAGAGAAAGTCATAGGAAATGAACTTTTTTAGATAACATCAATGCTAAAAGAATTATCCTGGAAGCATAAAACATTTTCAAGTTTTTCCTAAGTGCTCCTTGACACAATGGCGCCTCAGTGATTGAGATTTGAACTCCTGTGATCTGCTTAATACTGAGAAGGTTATTTTGAGGGCTTTGTGCTCTCAAACAGGAGCAGCATTTCATTACCCCAGATTTCAACAGAACTCCGGAAACGCCAAGAATTTACCTGCTGTTCCCAAGCTTGGTGAAATACAGCCTGGTCCAGCAAGTCAGAGAACCTTACCTCTGGATGTGGCCCACTGTGAATGTGAAGTGCTGAGTCTTTATAGCCAGAGCATTTAAAATGGCCTTTCAGTTCTTAATTAGTGGATGCTTTCTCTACTACTGACTACCTGGGACTGACATGAAGGAGAATTTGCCTAGATCGCAGGGGGCCCTGGGAGAGCCATTATCAATCACAGTGTGTTAGAAATGAAAGATTGAAGAAAAGATGATTAAAGCCCCAGCAGCTGCCTTCACAAATGAACTTCAGGAGAAAAAGCAGTTTAGCGTAAATGTGGCAAGTCTTCATATTGGAGCTTGATGAAATTAAAGGCAATGCCAGGTAATATAAACCATTGTTGAATCTTTCTTTTATTAAAACCGGGCTAAAACAAGGAGTAAGAATTTGTCAGGTGCAGTAATTACTTTGGTACTTCACTGATGAAAGCTCTCTGGGGCAAAGCCTTCCTCTCATCTATTTTCCATTTCCTCCTAGTTCTACCTTTAGCTGCTAGAGAAGAATAAATATGAGCTGTGGAGAGGGCAACTTCACAGCCTACCTATTAATGGATTAAATATTTCTAAGGTAACAATGATGGTGTTTTTCTCATTCTTTCTGTTGCCATGAATTATTATCTTTAGAAAAGTTCTTGATTACTTGGTCAAATATGTCCTTAGAAGAGCATAGAAACATATACGTCAGTGACCATAGAAACAGGAAAAACAGGACTCAAATCCTGATGAGACAATGTTTGTTGCATACTATATATGCAGCTGGGGTAGGAGACGAAGGGAAAGAGGATACTGAGGCATTAATAATGGGATAAAAGCAATTGGTAAGGAAGAAATAATAAGTCTGTCAGGCCCTTACTACTTACGGTGTGGTCCTTGAAGCAGTATATGCATCACTTGGAAGCTTGTTAGAAATGCAGAGTCTCAGGCATTACCCCAGATACTGAGGTGGAATTTGCATATTAATGAGATCTACAGGTGATTCATGTGAATGTTAGAGTTTAAGAAACTTTGGTCTATGGACAACCTTTGCACCGGGTGCCACCAAAGCCACGAAGATCCGTAAAACCCAGAGGATATTCACAGGTTCTCAGAAGGCCTCTGCACAGGGCCTGCCAGTTGAAAGAATTACACATTCAGCGCAGGTGAAGACAGAACTGAATAGTTAGAGTGATGTAAATTCATACGGAATTTTTATAGTTAAGGCATTAAAGCACTCTCTCTTAATGACTAAAATTTGTGCCATAATCGAAAGGCGTCAAAACCCTTTGCAATAGATTCACTTATTATGAAAAAAGCACTGAGCAGTCTAAACAAGAATGGGCATGGATGAGTATCAGATGTGGAGCTGCTGGAAGCAAAAGAGACACACTCGGCACCAGGCAAGGAGACAGGAATGTGGCCTAGGATAAAGATCTGCTTTTAATCACTTTTTGGTAATAGCTTTAACATAAGCTATTAGTGAGGTGGAGTTAAAGAATGCTGACTGTGGGTATCCATGTTAATTCTTTGTAATTTACTGCATATATTTGTCTATTCCCATGTGTACTTAAATTAACTCTTTAATAAACTCTACATACCTTGCTCATCAGTGGGTTTTGTTTTCTCACAAGCACGGGCTTATTTCTCAGCTCCGCTTTTATATTCTGTTTGACTTTGACAATCTAGTTCTTAGCCATCATTTGCCTCAGTTTCTTCAGCTGTAAAATGGGGATAACAGTACTCAGCTCATAGATTTGTTTGAGAATTAACTGAATTAGTACATGTTATTTGCTTGAAAGAGTACCTGACACATCGTTAGGGCTTAATAATTATCAGTTGTAATTATTATTTACGAAGCCCTGAAATAAAAGTATCCATTTAGGTGTAAGGAGAGGTTGTGGAACCAGGAGGATTTCACCAGCATAGGCAGTAACTCTGCCAGTGCCCAAAGAGAAGAGATCACCTCAGTCAGACCTAGTATTTTTAGGAGCTCCCTACCTTCAATATAGGTACTAATATAAAAATTAGATAGGATTTTAAGTAGTCATAAATAAACTTAAATGTATGTTTTATGTAGCCAAGAAATGAACTCTTTGGAAATAGAAAATCTGTTACTAACCTTTGCTTCCAGAAATCTTATCCATTTTCTTAGATCCTTTTTATTCTCATTCATTTTGAAGGCCAGTAGATCTTTAGTAAGTAGTAATAGTAAAAGTAATGTGGCTGAACTTCATTCTTTAAAAATTGATCGAGAAATCTAAATTAATTTGCAGCTATGTTATGTATCTTGTTCCATATGACAGGAAAACCAGAAAACAGTTAAGATATGATAAAATTGTAAAATATTTAGAATCAGCTGGAACTCATTAAGAATGAGATATTTAGTCTTAAAAATAGCTTTAATGAGAAAGTATTTTTCTCCAACTACTTTGCGGTAGTTTTTCATGTGTATTTTAAAGATTTCCTCCTCCCCCTCCTCCCCTTCCCTCCTCTTCCTCCTCCTGTTTCTTCTTTCCTGTAGGGCATTTGTGCAAGGAAATGTCATTAAAAACACAATTTGTATAGGTGAATGCAGTAACCTCCAAAAGCAATGCATTTGAACAGCTGTCTTTGAGGACACATAATAAATGCGTAAAACAAGTAAACGTGACCCATGTTATAGACTGAATACCTGAAAACTTTCTTTCTTTTTGTGATTCTGCTCTAATATTGTTGTCATTCGGTTTCTCTGGGCCTCAGTGTCCTATCCTTGAAATTTGGACTAAAATACAAAATCGTATATTCAACCAAACTTATAATGCTAGGCCTTTACGATTAGGACCCTGCACAAAAGAATTATTAAAAACATTGCTAACCAATTAATTAAATTTCGCCTGGTTTAGGAGAATTGGGGTCAGGAACCAACATGAGACTGTTTTGGGAGAAGTACAGTCTTTCTCTGAATATAATACTTTCGTTGGGTGAATGTAATTCCTGAGAATAATTCCTTTTCCTGAGTTTCCTTTGGTCTGGGTCCATGCTGGTCAACCTTTTCTGGATTTTCATTTTCAAAAGTGATTTCCTTGCATCTGCTTTCTTTCTATCATTGAAGATGTTGACAATCTATACAAAATCAGGAGAAAGAGGTCTTTGGAATGCTAATGCATTTCACTCATGGTCACTTGGCCCATGTGGCTGAGGTTTGGCAAGAAAAACATGGCAAAAGATGTAGGGATTTACTATAATTGAATTCCTGGGCAGCTCCTTGTTGTCTTCCAGCCCAGACATACTTCTTTGCCTTGTTTCTATTTTTTTTCTGGCTTCCATAAATAATCTGTGAAGTGGACAATTGGCAGCCAGAAATCAATTTGCCCTTATATCTTCCTTAATTAATTTCTCATTGTCAAACACTCACAAGGCATTTGTAGGGAAGAAACTAAATCTGCTACCTGTTATGGTACTTTTTATAGATGGTAAAATAAAGATAGGTTCAGGGTGGAATAAATAGGCAAAATTTAATAACTGAGTACACTCTGTCTGGATTTCCTGTTTTTTTGACTTAGGTATCTGTAGAAGACAATGTTAATTAACAATAACAAATTGTTAATATAAATAATTATTAAGTTAGATATATATTACATTTTAGTTGTGTTACAAAAACAAACTGGGTATTATAAATAAATAGAAGATAGGAATGACAAAATGAAAAGTAAAATGATAAAGTACATGAACATTCCTAAGGCTTTGAAACACACATATGGGGAGCACAGCAGACACATTAGATGCTCAAGAAATAATTTACGAATGGAATTTTCCAAAAATGGTTCTTATTTATAGCTTTACCTACCAGCAGCTTAGGAGATAATCTATTTGCCTTATACTTGCCAATGCCATTCAATTCTTTTCCATTTTTAAAATTCAAAAATAGTATATTCTTACTACACAGCTATGAGAATGGCTAAAATAAAAATATACTGAAAATGCTAAATCCTGGTGAGAATGTGGAGCAACATCCATGTGGAACTCTCATCCATTGCTAGTGAGAATTCAAACTCATGAAGCAACTTTGGAAAACAGTTTGACAGTTTCACATAAAGTTAAATAATACTTATAAGACTCAGCAAGCACATTCTTAGGTGTTCGTCCAGGAAAAATAAAAATTTGTGTTCACGCAAACACCTGCACACAAATGTTTATAGTAACTCTGTTTGTAATCACCTGAAACTAGAAAAAAACCTAAATGTGTTCCAATGTGCAAATAGATAAACAAACTGCTGTATCTATATGATGGAATTCTACTCAGTGATTTAAAGGAACAAATTATTGATTCATACAACTACTTGGATAAATCTCAAAGGCTGCTGAGTGAAGAAAAGCCCATCTCGAAAGACTACATACT
>NW_011888980.1:379775-380401 GCF_000151845.1 Pteropus vampyrus | reverse complement strand
TTTTCCAAGAATCCTATGGGCTTTTGGAAGGCAGTAAAAGTGATGTA
The DNA here is from genome assembly GCF_000151845.1 of Pteropus vampyrus. Lineage (NCBI taxonomy): Eukaryota > Metazoa > Chordata > Mammalia > Chiroptera > Pteropodidae > Pteropus > Pteropus vampyrus. The sequence goes on along the minus strand of NW_011888980.1, from coordinate 380,354 downwards.
TGCATCCATCCATCATCCTGAACCAAAAGCTCTTACTTTTTCCTAAGATCCTTTCTTAAACCAATCCTCTGAGTTAGGGGAAGTATTGAGGCAGAAGAGGGCAGTTGGGGAAGAAAATTTGAGTGTGCATTCTGTTTAACCATCAGTTAGCTGGGAGAAGTTGAGAATTTAATTTATATTCTCTGGTTCTCAGTTTCTTCAGCTATAAAAGATCTGGTTAGACTAGATGAACTCTAAAAGTCAACATTACTTCCACTTACATATGAGGAAACTGGGGCTCACAGAAATGAAATGATTTGCCAATGGTCATCAAGGAAGATGTATGACTGAGTTTTAAACATGTGTCTTCAGATTTCGAATCACAGCATACACCAAGAAGTCCTGAGTAGTGCCACCTTGGGAGCTGACAGTGAAGGGGAGGCATCCTCACTGAGAATAACTTCCTACCAGGGTGAGTAGGGGTGTGGACATGGCCATGTACACGCACAGGAGGCTGTCTTGGAAGGTCTTTGTCTCTTGAGCCTGACACCCCCGCACTTCTGCCAACACAGCTGTGCTCTAGAGCATTACCTGCTCCGG
>NW_011888980.1:365961-378635 GCF_000151845.1 Pteropus vampyrus | reverse complement strand
AGATGTATGACTGAGTTTTAAACATGTGTCTTCGGATTTCGAATCACAGCATACACCAAGAAGTCCTGAGTAGTGCCACCTTGGGAGCTGAGAGTGAAGGGGAGGCATCCTCACTGAGAATAACTTCCTACCAGGGTGAGTAGGGGTGTGGACATGGCCATGTACACACACAGGAGGCTGTCTTGGAAGGTCTTTGTCTCTTGAGCCTGACACCCCCGCACTTCTGCCAACACAGCTGTGCTCTAGAGCATTACCTGCTCCGGTCTTGCCTGGAGCTGGGTGGGTGTGCAGCTAAGGTTTGGCCCAGCACCGAGAAGCAGCCCTATACAGATGGTGATGCGGCTGGTTGCACAGTGGTTGGGCTTCCCCGCACTGGAGAGCACGGCTGTGCTCATTTCGAAGTCGCTTTGACAACATTCCTCTCCTGGCAGCCATGTACTCTCCCCTCCAGTCTTGTGCAAGCAAATGGCTTTGCAGCAGCTTCCCCCAGTCCCCATAGACTAGGAAAGAAACATTAGGCCTGTGCATTTGCATACGTGCCACTTATTTATATCTTTCTAAAAGGCCCTTTCCAGATTTTATTTTCTCCTTCCTTTCCATGGATTTTCCTTTGAGTTATTTGAATATAGTTATTCTTTTTAGTCAATATTACGATTATTAAATAAAAATATTCCAAACCCCAAACCCCAACTCCTATAAACACACAAAAAGATAAGCAAACAGAAAATCAAACCAATAAACACATGCATCCTACAAATCCATTAAAGTGCTTCTTCACCATGATCTCATCAGCTTCTAATTAGAAGACCATTTGCTTGTTTCTTACATGGTTTAAGAATCAAGGGTTCATCTATTACCAAATACCTTTTAACTTCTTTTAGATATAAACTTCTGAAATTTTGATTTGTAATTTTATTCTTTTTGGCCCAGTTTGTTTTTCATCACTACCTGGTTCTGTTTATTCCCTGAGTGTTATGCAATTGTGCAATCTAACCAACTTCTTTGTTACTCCAGACCAGGCGTTCTCAACTCTGGTTGCACATTAGAATCACCTGGGGGTGATTTAGTTTGTTTTTGTTGAATCCTAGGTCTGCATATATTTTAAGGTACTTTGAGTGACTTGTAGGTAAATGGGAATAAGAAATGGAAGAATTTATAAAGGAGGTCAACTCCTTCCTTTATCTAGCTAACCTATTTTTTCTTCTTTCAGTGAGTCTCAGGTAGAAACTAGGAGGTTCGAAGTAGGAGGTTGAGGCTTTCAAGTCTTTGATCTGGGAATGCATTTATCATTGTCTGGGGGGATCATGGCTTACCCTATGGGCTTATAGGCGCTTTTAGAGGTCACGGGATGAATACAAGGTACAGCAAGATTTTTTTCACTTGCCTTTTAATTTTCTCTACGTCACTCTTTCATTCATAGTTTAGAAAACAGCAGGTGACTTATGTAGGATTTCTAGACTCCTTGATAAAATGAGAAGGTGAAAGGGTGTTCTACATTGCAGAAATTTGCATAGACTTAAAGTGTGCCTAAGTCATTGTACATTTTAGACTATATGGTGTCGCTATTTGTAATGTTTTCGAGCATAGTTATTTTAAAAATAGTTGTGGACATTCTGGCTATAAAGACACAAAGCATTTTGCACAGGTTGTGTGTTTAAACTCATGGGAAGGGAGTCATGAAGCATATTTCCCATGTCCACCTTCTGTTGAGTATTGAGAAAACTCTTTTCTCTTTGCCTAAGCACCTGTGTTGAATTTGGTAGCTGTGGTGTTTGGACTAATTTAGCAGTAATTAATCTCCAGGCTAATTATGAGCCCTGTTGTCATTTTGCTAGGTGTAATTAAATTGCATAGCTGGAGAAAGTTTGGAAACTATGGTTTCCAAGAAAACTCTTCCCTGTAACTTGGCATAGAGTTCAAGAGTGACAACATAATCAGCCAATTAAATATAAGCTGGAAGCCTGATGTCCTTCAGGATGAGTTTATAGGAAGAAGACAAATGTATGTTCACAAGAGGCACCTGCTGTTTTACTGCTGCCTTTTTGGAAAGAGCCTGGAGTGTTCTAGAGGTTTTCTCTCATTAATCCTTTTGATAGCTTTATTAAATAGGAAGTGGAACAAATATTTTAGTCCTTTTCAAATAGGTGAGGTGAGTAACATTGTAAAGGTCACCCGTCTTGTCAAAGGGCATAGTGACCATGAGTCAGAAGTGATTTTAATAATGTTTTTCCTTATAAAATATGATGCTTAACTACATGGATCCCTATAGTAACCCTCAAATACTTAAGAAGTTTATACTAGCATGAAGGTACTAATATGCCTTTGGTGAATAAATTCTTTAAGTCTTTTGGGTCCAAAGTTCTGTTTAAGATTTTAGTCCAGGGTAAAAGAGATACCATATATTAACTATAAGCTAACAAGGTACAGGGTGGGATGCTGAATCACACTGGCCTTGACCTTGCCTGTCATGGGGCACTTTGAAGAGATGAGTATGAAGGTGCATGTCCATATGTCCATAAAAATGAGCCTTGGTGATCTTTTTGGCAAATAAGCAGTAGGCTTCCAATGCCTGATATAAGTAGAAAGATGTATTACATTTGCAATTTTAAATAGATTTTAAAATTGTGCTTTACTGGAGCTCTTAAGCTAACTCTTCGTCCCAAGCCTGCAGAGAATATGTGGTCAAGGAGAAATCATTTAAAACATGGGATAGCTACTGTAGTTGCAGTGTTTCCAAATGCGTATGTGGGTGTGTGCATGTGCCCCATTGCTGACACTCAGGAACTCAGGATGATTTGGGTAGTATATTGACTAATATCAGTAAACTTTTTAAATAGTTGAATATTTTTCATAGTTGTACTTATAGCAAAGGCTTTCCAATAAAAATAGTAGGAAAAATGTTCTTTTTGAAAATAAACTTATCTTATTAAAACTGTGTACCATATAATATAAATTTTTAAACAAATAATGATATGAGTGATATGTGGGTAGAGCCAAAATTATGAAGGGGTACTTAATGGACTAAAGTTGGGGAGACAAGGGCCTCTTCTACTCCTGTTAGAAGGTCTATCTTTTTGATCCTTTATCTCAACAACAATCCCATTTTGCAAGAGGTGGGTCAGATAAGAAAACTAATGTGTTGTACACTTACATTACAAATGTGTATGTCATGACTCCTACAATAATAAAAAATAAGGAAAACCATACCCAATCTCTGCCTGTGTCTCCTAATTAATTTTAGATCCCAATCATTTGACTGAAAAAGCTTTAGATGTTATGAACATATGATTTAGTCCTTATAACAACCACAGATTGTGATTGTCCCCTGAGGATGTTTGCCCTTTCCCTGTTTTGCTGAGAAACAATCAGCTATGTATATATCTGTTCTTCCTTAAACACAGATAAAGCTGTGAATGGCCAGAGTTCCAGGCTTTGTATGTTGACTATGGCTTTAGAAAATAAAGGAGACTCTAAAAGAAAATATTTTCATTCATACTGCCTGAATGATTGACACATAATAACGGATGAATCTCATGTGCCTTGTGCTAAGTGAAAGATGCCAAACTCAAAATGATATATACATACTCTTTGATTGCATTTATAACACTTTCTGGACAAAATAAAACTATGAGAACCGCACACTTATTGGTGGTTGCCAATGGCTAAAGCTTGGCTTCCAAAGGGCATATTATGGTGGTGGTTGTGTGACTACGACCATTTTTCAGAACTCCTAGAACTGGAAGCTAGGGAGGGTGCCTTTTACCTGCTTTAAATTATACCTCAATAAACCTGACTGAAAAAAAAATAAGGCTTCTTAGTATTCCATAAGTAGAATTACAAATAAGATGTGAAATAATAGTCAAACAAAAATGAAAGTCCATGAATACCTGCAAATCATTTATTGAAGGAGCAGAAAGTCAGACTTAACTTTTGAACTGATTTACATTGGTAGACTGTCTCTTAATCTGTATGTCCTCTAGACATACAATACGCAGCAATGTCAGGTGTATGCTTTTATACAAACTGTTTCCATTCCATCTTCTTGTTTTCTCTCCTGCTTAGGCTCAGTTCAGTCCTATTGTTCCTCATAGTGGGAAAAATGTTAAGCTCCTCATACTGGTAATGTTATCAATGTTATCATTGCTAAGAGTGGTTTCTCTGGTGTGCTATCAGATAGAGTAAATCACTATTAATGATTGGTCTGTAGCAGGTTTCCATATAAACACAATCTTCTTTGCTTTGGGTCCAATGAGGGGATTCTTAAAAGTGGAAATGACCAAGAAATTAAGAATGTATAAACTTTTGGAGATCCTCTGTTAGGAACTACTTGGGAATGGCCTACTTATTTAATAGTGTGATCAAGTACAAATAGGGATTCGTAAGCCCCTCTCTTGCTGTGCATGTTCCTCTGTTGCAGTATTCATTATACTGTATAGAGATTATTTTTACTTACTTGGGTATCTTCTTTAGTCTGTGAGTTCTTTAGGAGTGGGAGTCATATTTCATTTATTTTTGTATCCTTGTTATCTAGCACAGTGTTGGTAGGAATTAAAAACTCTATTGGAATGAACGGATCAAAATATAGCTTTATAATTATTTTAAATGAATTATTTCCATGTAAAATATAGACTTTTACAAGGATTTGGGCAGTTGGAATGAGTTGCAAGATAACAAAATAGACATAGGAGGATATTTTTCTGTGATACTGTAAGTGTAGCTTTCCTGGAGGCATGTATGCTTTCCCATGAAGTCTTCTTCAAATGTATTCTAGTCCCTGGTTGCGTGAAGTAAGAACTACTCAAAGCTTTTAATGTATTATTTTAAAATGGTTTAAGTTAATATAATAATGCAAATTAAATCATTTAAGAAGAAATAAAATGAGGGTTTCCAATCAAGATGGCAAAGTAGGTAACTGCTGTACTCTCTCCTCCCATGGCCACATCAGAATTACAACTAAACTACAGTACAATCATCATTGAGAATCAGCTGAAGTCTAGATGATCAGAAGTCCCATAATTAGGAATATACAGAAAAGCCACTTGGAGACTGGTAGGAGGGGCAGAGATGCAGAACAGGCTCGTCCCACACCCATCTGCATTAGTTACAAATTGGGAGGGATATCTTGGCTGTGGAGGCCCTCCCGAAGAGTTAAGGGTAACGCCACATACCGGGTTCCTGGGCCCATGATTCCAGTGTCTGGGAAAGAAGTCCCTACAACTTCTGGCTGTGAAAACCAGCAGAGATTGTGGCTGAGTGAGATGGAGGGCTGCTGGAGTCCAAAGCATTTCTCTTAAAGGGCCTAAGACACTCCATAATTAAAATGCCAAAGATCAATGACAAAGAGAGAATCTTAAAAGCAGCAAGAAAAAGGCAGTTAGTTACCAACAAGAGAGCTCCCATAAGACTTTCAGCTAATTTCTCAAGAGAAATTTTAAAGTCCAGAAGGGATTGGCAGGAAATATTCAAAGTGATGAAAAGTAAGGACCTACAACCAAGATTACCAAGCAAAACTATCACTTAGAATCAAAGAACAGATAAAGAGCTTCCAAGACAAGAAAATGTTAAAGGAGTTCATCAGCACCAAGCCATTACAGAAAATATTGGAAGGACTTCTTTCAGAAGAAGAAAAAAGAAAAAGAAGATCAAAGATATGAATAATAAAATGGCAATAACTACATATCTATCAACAAATTACTTTAAAAGTAAATGGTTAAATGCTCTAATCAAAAGACATAGAGTGGCTGAATAGATAAGAAAACAAGACCCTTACATAGGCTACTTATAAGAGACACACTTCCGATTGAAAGATACATACAGACTGAAAGTAAAGAGATGGAAAAAAAATCATAAAAATTAAAATTAAAAAAAAAAGCTAGAGTAGCAATACTTCTATCAGAAAAAATAAACTTTAACACAAAGGCTATAACAAGAGACAAAGAAGAACCCACTAATTCTACTTTTGGATATTTATCCCAAAACACTAATTCAAAAAGACAGCCACATTTACACGTTCATTGCAGCGTTATTTATGATAGCCAAGATATGGAAGCAACCTAACTGTTCATTGATAGATGGATGGAGAAAGAAGCGTTTTATATACATACATATATATATATATATATACACAGTGGGATATTACTCAGTCATAAAAAAGAATGAAATCTTGCCATCAGCAACAACATGGATGGACCTAAGATATTATGCTAAATGAAATAAGTCAAACAGAGAAAGACAAATACCACACGGTTTCACTTATATGTGGAATCTAAAAAACAAAATAAATGAACAAACAAAACAGAAAGAAACTCAAAGATACAAAGATACAAACTTTGATGGTTGCCTAATAGGAGGAGGGCTGGGGAAAATAAGTGAAAAGGGGAAAGGGATTAAAATGTACAAATTGGTAGTTACAAAATAGTCATGGAGATGTAAAGTATAGCATAGAGAATTTAGTCAATAATATTGTAATAACTATGTGTGGTATCAGCCAGGTACTAGATTTATCAGAGTGATCACTTCGTAAGTTCTATAAATGTCTAATCACTATCTTATACACCTAAAACTAATATAATATTGTATGTTACACATTTTTAGAGTTTTTCTACCTTGCAAATAATGTGTATTATTAAAGTTTAAGCATATTTTATAGGCATTTAGGTACTGTTTTTACAGGACCAATTTATTTTTTTTTAAGCATATGTATATTGTTGCCAATTCAGAACATTTCATAGTTCAAATAAGAAATTTCCCTTGTGGCCTTTTAGGGAAGTTTTTTTCAATGTAGTACATGTAAATTTAATTATTACATAGTCTAGTTTTCATAATTATATTTTATGATCTAAGAGCTGATTTTAAGATTTTTATTTTATTTTACTTAGTTTTCTTATTTTCTGGCAATCACAGACAGTTAACCATATTCACCTTCTGATACCTATTACACCACTGTCATTTCACAGAACTTACCTTAGCAAGCCCTCAGGATTGTTTACTGATCACAAACTCATTTAATTCTTCTCAAATAGTGCAAATAGTCAAGATCTGCTCCTTTTTGTTGATTTATTTCCAAGAGGCCTTGCAGGATAATGCCCCACTCTGTGGCTTCATTTCACACATTATCTTGGTTCTGTTGCCCTTCACACATCATACTTATCATCAAGTCACTTATCCCTGGCTTCCTAATCAATACATCAATTAGCAAATATTTGCTGAGTACTTTTTGTGGTGGGCACATGTTGTCTGTCTTGCCTGGGAAACATTTTGCTTTTCTATTGATAACTAGACTTTGATTTTCCTCTGGGGAATCTCCCCTCTACAGCTCTCAGTCATGCGCTTGGACCCCCTACAAGCTCCAACAGTGGTCACATGACTTAGACTGGCCAATCATTGTATTCCATTTCTTTGATCACAGTGACTTGTATGGTGATGTACATACAACCTAAAATAGCCCATTAAGAATAAATTCTGTGACTTTTGGCTAAAATTACTGGGAAGAGAAGCTCTCTTTCTGCTAGGGTTACTAACCAGGTGCAATATTTCTGGGTCTATCTTTAATCCCATTATAAGAAGATCTTTGGAGAGCCAATGTAGAGAAAACCAGAGCTAGGGAACAGAGAAATTTTTATGCCCTCTTTAGAAAGCCTGATCCAACTGTCCCAGAAGCTGGTATCAGGCTACATCTGGACTTCAGAGTACACAAGTGAAACATTTTTATTATAGTTCGAGTTGGGTTCTGTCCTTCAATAAAAAAGACTACTGATTAAAACACTCATATGTGAAAGATTCTGGAATATATAAATTTCTGGCTTCCGAGGATTTATAATAAATCAGAAAGTATAAAATATGATCATATCAAGTTAGCATTACTCTTTAAAACATGCAATTTATCTCTCCATTCTTGAAATTACTGTGTGCTGTCGGGATTATTTGCATATATACCTTTCTTCTATGATAGATTGCAGAGAAGAGATCCTGATCTAGCCACCTCCTTGTCCTTAATACCTAGTACAGTGCTTTCACATGGAAAAGGTTCACTAAGTTTTCATTGAGTTTACCTGAAAAGACAGCTAATGTTATCCAAGGATTTATAGTTAATGCCAAATGAGTGGTTTAGATCATGATGTCCTATTGCTTTAGGTTTTGTCCTCTAGGCCAGATCCTCGTTTGAATTGCTACCACTAGATAATTTTTGTTTTGTTTTGTTTTGTTTTATTGAGCAAAGGCAGTGATTTATATTTGTTTGATTTATAAGAAATATGCTTCATTATCAAAATCATGTTAAATTAGCTTTATAAACTATAAAATTCTAAGTTTAATGAGGAAAAGAAAATGAAGAGAAATACTTTCAAGAATCAAAACTGTGTGCAATAATAATCATTATCTCAATTGTGATCATTGCCTTTGACCTTTTCTAGCTTGAATTACTCTTACCTACTTTTACATAGTTGCGTTGTAGAACCATTTTGTCATTAGTTAATTAGAACCAAATGTCCCGACAAGGTCTCATTCTTTCATCTCAGAGCTGTGAATCTTTGTTCTTCCTGGAACAAACTGAAATGAACTTTCTATCTGATATTTCTCTGTCTTCAAAAGTGGAAGTATGCAAAGCTACTTTGCCTAAGGTATACAAAACTAGATATCAGTACTGAACATTTCTTTCTTTTAAATTTTAAGCAATGTAGACATGAATGATCTAGTTATAAGTGTATTTGTGGACAGAAACAATGCTTTTATAGCAGTTGCTAAGACTTAGAGAAGGAACCTATATTCAAAACCTGTATATCCTTTATCCTGGGTAATGTCATTCTTTGGGGAATGAAATTATTATGGTTATATTTAATAATTCCTTTCTATGGTTTCATTTTGCATAAGAGAGTGACTGGTGGAATCAGACAGACTCAAGTTTGAATCCTAGAGCTATTAATGGTGGACAAGTCACTTACCTTTTTCATCCTATTTTCTCATCTGTTCCTCATAGGGTTGCTGTGAGGACTAAATATTCTAATGTATATGATGTCATACACAATGGTGGTACTAGCAATGGTTACAAATTAGCTGGAATGGTTATTGTATGACCTTTCCCTGTATCATTCCTAGAAAACCTAATGTAAAGCAGGGGTCCGTAGTAGCTGGGGTATCGGTCTGTGGCCTTTCAGGAACTGGGCCGCACAGCAGGAGGTGAGCGGCAGAAGAGCAAGTAAAGCTTCATCTGTGTTTACAGTCACTCCCCAGCACTAGCATCACCGCCTCAGCTCCATCTCAGATTATCAGGCATTAGATTCTCATAGGAGCACTGGTTCCTGGTGCCAAAATGTTTGGGGACCACCGAGGTAAAAGCAATTCCATTTTTCCCCCGAGGTTGATTAGGCCATAGGGCTAGCTGGGACCATTCTTTTTTCACATTCCACATGTGTCCCTCTAATAATGCATACGGTGTTGGATTGTGTGTCCTTCCAGGATGGAGGAAAACTGTTCTTCCATTCAGGGTATACTTTTATGAAACATGAGAAAGAAAAATAGTAGAAAAGAATTAGCCCCAAATGCTGTCAAATTGTGAGAATAAAGCCAATGTTGGTTTTTCATGTAGCTGAGTTTTTTTTTGTTAAAGGAATTAAATTGTAACAAAATTAGCTTTGATCAAAGAACTTGACCTAATTTCTTACAAGAAATAAAGATGTTACTGAGAATTGAAGTTTATTGTTAGAATAATAGAGATCACAAGAGGAAGAATTTTGTTCTCTTGTTCTCTGTTGAATCTCAGCTCCTAAAGTTATGCCTGGAATATAAGAGGTGCTCAACAAACAATTATTGAATGAATAAATAAATGCTGCTAAAATAAAGAAAAAATAAGTAGACTTAGGTTGAATTTTAGGCATGACAGATGTGGCCTTATAAAATATATTAGATAGAAGCAACATGGCTAACCCAGGAAACTGAAGTTCCTCTTCTCTGAAAATCTCAAAGAGCAGGCTCAGCTCTTATTTCTCCAAGATCATGTCAGTGTAACTTTTGAAGAGAAGGAGACAGACTAGATATATTCTGAGGTTGGAAGTTTCTAGAACTCTCACAGAAAGCTCCTTATCTCTGTGTAAAAGCTTTTCTCATCTTGGAAGTTGGCAAGCTTTGCCAGGCAACACAAATATTTATCCACAGTTAATCTTCTACCCTTGATCATGCCTTAAGAAAGATATTTCTTCTACAGATCCATTTTGCTTCTTATACCATTTTGTTGCAAGCCATCTGTTACTTGTGTGTGCAGGTGAAAATGATCTCAGTAATGTTTATTCATAGTTCACCTTTCTTCACAGAAAGCAGGAAAAGGTTCCTCATTAGTGTCTAGGGCCATAAGTCAATAGCTGAATGATGCTGTTGCTTTCTGTCTTCAGACAAGGAGAGGAGTTTTGCTCAAAGTTTCATAGATAATACTATTTTTTTTGGTGCCCAGCCCATCTTCAGTTGATCATAATATATTATAGCTCTACTTTCATGTCGAAACTAGTGTAATAGATCAAAGTACTTCTTTCCATTCCATGGACAATGCTTTAGTCATTCAAACTCTTAATATGAAACAAGAATATTTATTTAAAGATTTCCTGGAAACTTTGGACAGAAAACAGTGCTCATTTTATAATCTGTTTGAAATCAAATGGTAATTATTTTGAGAAAAAACTTTCTTATTACCATGCTGATGTACTAACATTTTTTTTTAGAACAAGGTAACTAATTTAATAATTAAGTGACTGCATATTTGTTGCTAAAACATCTGAAAATGGACAGGCTTCATGTTAAATGGTCTCATGTATATGAAGCCAAAGTACAATTTTTCTTGTTTTTCTTGTTTGGCTGCTTATTAGATACAATACCAGAAATAAACAACAGCCAAGAAGCCCTACCAAAGCCACAATACGTCTTAGGAAGGCACAATTGGAAGACAAGTTTGAACCAATGAAACACAGATCAGAAAGGTAAACATTATGGATTTAAAGATCACACATCCTCAAATATACCTTATGATGATATTGATGAAACCAAAGGATGCAGCTCACTAAAACTGATTTAGTTACATGTATATGTAAATAAAAGACAGTGTGTCTGGTGAATCTAAGATGACTAAAGTAGCAAAAGACTCCAATAATCTCTAGTTTGCTTTGAAGGTGTAATTTATGAAGATGCTTTAAGATTATATGTAATATAAATGATAATATTTCTAGAAGTATATTTGTGCTTTGTAGGATTCATGAGTAATAATGCCTGGAGCCCTCTAACAAAGGTAGTTGCATGAATTAGTGGAACACATCTGGGCTTCAGTACAATAAAAATGTTGGCTGAATGCTTCCTTGTAATGGAGGAAGATGCCGAGAACTGGATGACTGTAAGCAATTGATGCTGTTTAACATCTTCCTTACTCTTTTCTATTCACTTCTCAAGTGGGTCAGCCGCGTACCTCTGAGAGAGGAAGAAGAAGGCTTCAAGGGGCAAGTCTAATGCAGAGTCAATTTTCAATTAATTTACTTCTTTTTGGATAGACTGACATTGCATGTGTATACCCAGGCTTACTTACAAGCCCTTACTAATGAAGTCTCCACATTTAATGCTGATATCTCAGCTTTATAATGCATACTTCCTATAAGATCAAAGTGTAATACTTAATTCTCAATTTCTATGCAACTATATATGTGAACCACATATATTTATTTTGTGTTGGGAACAGTGGGAAGAAGTGGAATGACATTAACCAGGTCTTATATGAAGAGTTCTCTCCTTTCTTGGCTTGAAATCGATGATACTGTTTTCCATAGGGACATGAGGAAATAAAAACTCTAGGCTCATAAGAACCTCTATGTCCTACTTACCAATCAGAAATATAAAGCAACTAGGAGGTCTTTAAGTGATTGGTAATGTGACTAAAAGAAAAGGCAATGTGGTATGAAATAGCTGAGCTGAGTAGAATGTCACTTGCTCTTTAGAATTGGTCTGAAGGTCGCTCTCTCCATTCACAGTCATGAAATGGATGGACAACTAAAATCGGGATCAGAATATTTTAATTCCTTCTCTATTCTATCAATTTCTGGCCATGTTGCTCAGGGCAAGTCAGTGAACTTCTCTGAGCACTGCTTTCTTTATCTACATAATTGAAAAAATAAAAATTCTTTGCACAGTCATTTTCTGAGACTCCATTGAAATAATGTGTGTGGAGCATTTTGCTTGTTGTGGAGAACTATGTCATTGTGAAGTGTGTATGTTATTATCCTCTCTAATGGGAAGCTCCCTGAGGGTTTATGCCTTTCATAAACTTCCTCCAGCTGCCTGTTTTATTTCCCGAACACTGCTCCTTTGGCTCTTCTTTTTGTTCTGATTACATCCAGGAGGAAGCCTCTGTTAAGAATTAATGAGCTTTAGTGCCTTCATTTACCATCTGCTCCCCCTCCCCCTTTTAACAACTGAAGGTGTTTCTCAGTCTCAAGACCTTATGTTGGCTCTAGCCAGACAGATGGGAGTGATTCAGATGAGAAAGATTCTTGTTTCTATGGCACCAAGGTCACACTTAGATTTGATGTTGCTTTTGGGAGCCAGATGGTGACTAGAAGGTAAGAAGATCCTCTTTTTAGAGCCTTGGTCTGGAACACATTGACCGCATTGGCATTCATATTCATTCATTCATTCATTCATTCATTCAT
>NW_011888980.1:355379-365911 GCF_000151845.1 Pteropus vampyrus | reverse complement strand
ATCTACATAATTGAAAAAATAAAAATTCTTTGCACAGTCATTTTCTGAGACTCCATTGAAATAATGTGTGTGGAGCATTTTGCTTGTTGTGGAGAACTATGTCATTGTGAAGTGTGTATGTTATTATCCTCTCTAATGGGAAGCTCCCTGAGGGTTTATGCCTTTCATAAACTTCCTCCAGCTGCCTGTTTTATTTCCCGAACACTGCTCCTTTGGCTCTTCTTTTTGTTCTGATTACATCCAGGAGGAAGCCTCTGTTAAGAATTAATGAGCTTTAGTGCCTTCATTTACCATCTGCTCCCCCTCCCCCTTTTAACAACTGAAGGTGTTTCTCAGTCTCAAGACCTTATGTTGGCTCTAGCCAGACAGATGGGAGTGATTCAGATGAGAAAGATTCTTGTTTCTATGGCACCAAGGTCACACTTAGATTTGATGTTGCTTTTGGGAGCCAGATGGTGACTAGAAGGTAAGAAGATCCTCTTTTTAGAGCCTTGGTCTGGAACACATTGACCGCATTGGCATTCATATTCATTCATTCATTCATTCATTCATTCATTCATGCATTTGTTTATTTATTCAACTAACATTTATTGTTTGTCTGTTATGAGGCAGGTATTATGCTAGATAGTGGGTATATAAAGTTGTATAAGATAGACTCTCTTCTTTGAATTGCTCACAGCCTAGTGGAGGAGATAAATACATATACTTGGGTAATTATAGTGCAATGTTTGATGTCCTACAATAGCGCTATAGCACCAAGTCTAGTTTTGGATATGGGGGAGGTTAGAAGAGCTGAGTTACTCTCAAAATTTGGCCTTTTCAGCAAAAGAGTTATCTTCTTAGTTCCTGCCATGTCCTTTAACAAAAGGAACTGGTTTAAGGACCAGGAAGTGTTTAGTTGATATCCTCAATTCCGCATCTCTTTTCCCTTATTGAGAGTATATGCTGTGTTGGGATTCACCTAGAAATACACATTGGTAGTATTTGTACATGTTTAGAGAGCATAATAATCTCCCTATCTCTATTTCTAATAAATATGTGTCATCTATTATTTAGTACAGAGGGTGATAATTAGGGCGCTAATAGAAAACAGATGGCACACAAAACTATTGCAAAGGTGTGAGTACATCTCCACCCAAAGATTGTTCAGGAATCTGTGAATAGTAGCAGCTGAGCTGATACGACCTCTATGTACAACGGGAAAAAGAGAGTGGTCACTTTCAAGAGCCCAGCAGAAGAAGGTCTTGTAGAATTGGCCTACTTGAGAGGTACAGTGACCTTTAGTAGAAGGTCATAGTCAGCCCACTCCAAGGATATCTAGCAGGGAGAGAGCCAGGCAACAAGTCTCCTGACCTCACTTTTCTCCCTCCTTCAGATCTCTCTGGCACTCTACATTGTCCAGACCCAATGAGAAGCCACAGGGGCTGGAATCCTGTAGACCTCATCCATACAGGTCACCAGAGAAGGATGAAGAGTAGACCTAGAGGGGCAAGCAGAAGATAGCCATGGATGAAAGATCATGTCCTCAAGTATAACATGAGCCATGAGAAAACAGATTTGTCCACTCCAGAAAGTTATGCTATATGTGTGTGTGTGTGTGTGTGTATCATAACTTTTATGCACATATATTTACATTATGACTAAATACATATATATATATTATATATATGCACATTTATATGTATGTGTGTGTGTGTTTTCTGAAAATAATAGCATATGAGTTTTGTATAACTTTTACTTTATTACTTGAGGTGCTTGGAGGGACATTTGAGCCAAACTGTTTTCTTTTTCTCTTAAAATTTTCTTTATTATGAAAAATTTCAAACATATACCAAAATGGAGAGAATAGTATAACAAACCACTAGATGTCTATTATTGTGCTTCAATACCTGTTAATTCATAACCGATCTCGTTTCATTCATACTCCCATCCAATCTCTATAATCCTATGATCTTGAAATAGATCCCAAACATCCCATATTTGGCTTTTGCTAGGCTAAACATAAGTAAAAGCTATTTTTTAAGGGATCACTTTTCTAAATCACAAATTAAGTGTGTGTGTGTATATATACACATATATATAAAATTATACACATAATTATATACATATAAAATTATACATATAATTATATATATGTGTATGTGTATATACATATATATATATATATTCACAGCAGAAATGAATATAATTATACAAAGGTCAGTCAGCCCCACTTAACCTTAAATTACCTTAAAATAATTAAGGAATGATGGCAAAATACAATAAAGTCGTGTGATTTTTATAACTATTTACTGTGTTATAGTTCAAAAATACTGACTTGTACCATTTTTTTTTCCTCCACTGTTTCTTTTCCTTGTTTTACAGTTAAATAAGAGAAAACTGAAAAAGCTTCATTTGGGAATTGAGTTATCTCCCACCTACATACTGGGAACCTACTGTGGGGTATGATTTACTATGTAGAACATTCTTTCCCTCTGATCTGTAATGTCATGTTCCATATATCAGGTTTTAACACACAAATGGGTCTATGTTGAGCATCTCTTTTTATCTGTTGGTTTGTTATTTATAAAATCAATCTTGATTGATTTTAATACCTGTTGGTATATGATAGTGGATTTCTAAAATGATCTGAACTACAAAAAACATTTTTTGAGAACTTTGAAAGTCTTCTGGAAGTTTATAAACTGAACACTACATGAGCATGAAGCTTAAAACAAACAGGAATAAAACATGATTTTCTCCTTACTTGTGCGTGTGTTTTTTTAGCAGACTGTAGAAAGCTTGATTGAAAGAAAAAGAATATATCTTTGTAATATTTGTGTGTCAAGCATAGGACTCATATGTCTTTGATTAATGTAGTTTTCCACTCACTTTAAGATCTTTCGCAGTGACAGAGAAGGGAAAGTTGAGAAAACAATGAGAGATGACTGACAGAAAATCTCAACCAATTGTCTCAAAAAGTATGCACCATGGACCCAAGGGATGATGCATTGAAGGAATATATTAATTGGCTGGTGATTTAAACATGTTAATGATGAGGACCACAAATGCAACAGAACTAAATAAGCAGTAATTTAAAAATGGAGGATCTGAATGCTTAGGGATTGTATTAGTTATCTATTGCTACATAACAAATTACCACAGACTTAGTGACTTAAGAAAACACAGGTTTTATCTCTCAGGTTTCATGAATCAGGAGTCCAGGCACTGGGTCTTCTGCTTAGGGTCTCACTAGGCTCTAATAAGTGTGTTAGCTAGATCACATTTTCATCTGGATGATGAAATGGGGAAGAATCCACTTCCATGCTTATTTGAGTTGTTGGCAGAATTCATTTCCTGGTTGCTCTATGACTGAGGGCCTCAGCTTTTTGCTGGTTGTCAGTTGGAGGCCACCTCAGGGCCTAGAGGACACCTGCCATTCTTGCCATGTGGGTTTCCTCAACATGGGGTGTAGGTATATGGCTCTCACAAGCAGGCAACATCTCCTTGCAGTTACCAGCCCAGGAAAGAGTTAAGCCTTGACTTTTGTCCCTGTGCCAAGAGTTTCTGATTAGATGCTTAATTGCAGTTGGAAGCTTATGTTTAGGGTACATGCATGGTGATCTGAGACATTCAGAATCAGCATTTAGTACCTGTCCTTAAGCATGCTCCTGGGGACCAGAATAATAGGAATGTGGGTGCGTTGTTGGCACAAATTCCAGGTAAACAATTCTCTTCTGGCCTTGCGACAATTCCCTGGTACAGGTGATTCTGTGTGTGGCATTTATGTTGTGGATCTCCCTTCACCTTTCTGGCCCCAGCTTGAGAAAAATTTCCGGCACAGCAGGGATGAGTGCCTAATGGCAACAGAAAAAGCAATTAGCATTTCCTAACAGCTAACCAGACACAAAAGCTTCCCCCAGCCTTGGATAGAACACCTTTGACCATTCATTGCTCCTCCACAGCAAAGTCTTGCACCTTACAATTTGCCCTTAATTATACAGGAAAAGAGAAATCTGTTTCTCTGGGAGAGCCTCTGAGAACCTGTTGGGGAAAGCTTTCAATTTTAATTACAGAAGAAATACTGGCTGAGGCAATGTTGAAAGGGAATTACCTTTCCTTTTCTTCTGATTTTGCAAAACAGCTGGCCAAACAGCACCACGGCTCTGTTTAGGCAAACCTGTGCAGGGTGGCTACAGGCCGTGCTGGCATTCATTTTGCAAATCAGCTGGAAAGATTTCTTTGGGGCTTAAGGAAGCTAATTTAAACATTGCATGTGTACAGAAACTTTAATCCCTCTTAATATGTCAGCTGCACCATCAGAAAAGCAGACCTCCTGCGCTGGCTGGCGTCGTCAAGAAGAAAACCAATACTGTCTTCATTATTCAAACCATCAGCCCATAGACAAAGGGGAGAAACAAGAAACAAATCATCCCACAGACACCCAGATCTTTCCTATTTCATCTTGACAGGGGTTGTTTCCATGCCGGCGCTCGATCCCCCACCCTTCCTGCAGCTATCGCCTCCTGTTACTCTTTATGGTAATTGAAGCTGGGCCCCAAAGTCCTTCGAGGCTTGTATCTTCTTCTCACATGAGTGACGCTTCAGTGATAAACTTGAACTTAAAGTCATTGAGGCGAAACTGAGGGTTCATTTGATAGCTAGTGGTTTTCAGCAGCTCCGCGGGGCTTCGGGCCACAGCGTGAGGTAGATTGTTAATGTCCTGTGAGGGGAAACAATAACACATTTCATTAATGCGTTCATGTGTGAAGCATCCATTAGTGCACTGGAGGTATTAATGGCGTTATGCTTCAAACTGACATGTGGGGCATGACAGGAATGGCAAGGTCGGATGGGAACAGATGACACGGTGAACAAATATTTGAATGGCTTCATTTGCCTTCGGGTCAGACGGTGGGTGCAAAGAAGAAAGGGGCTGCGGGCTGGAAACGAATATTTTGGTTTTAACATAGACCAGTGGCAGCCAAACTGAGAAAAAGAAAACACGCATGCATGTGTGCACGTGTGTTCCCTTCCTCCCAAAGAAAACCAGAGTCTGACAGTAGTTAAAGCATGAAAACGAAATTTTACTCAGGAATGATTGTAGTTGGGGAAAAGAGACCTCAATTTAGAGCTGGGCTCCATTCCAAGTACGGCGTGGATGAGTGGAGATTTAATGCCGAGGAACAGAGTGGGGGGCTGTGGATGGAAAATTACCAAGACAAAACATCAGGAGTGAGGGGGGATTGTGTCTAAATCGACTTGACAGGATTCTTGCTGAAGGCAGGCCAAGGTCATCAAATATCAGGGGCGGGGTTTCTTCTAAACTGACTTACTAAGATTTTTGCTAAAACTAGATGATGCAGGCCTGTCAAAGATGGACATGGAGGGTCAAAGCCTAGAGGGCTTAGAGGAGCCTGACTAGAGTCAAGGAGAGCGTCTCCATCACCCCTCCCCCCATATACACACACACAGCCAGGATGGCGGGGAGGCATGCACAGAGACTAACTGAAAGCCACGGGTCAAGTACAAAAGGGCCAGGCTGACTCTCAGCTGCCGGGAGACTTTCCTCAGATAAAAGCTTTCTGCAGAGAATTACATCATCAGGCCATGATGAGAAAAAGCAGTGCATTCTCTGCCCAACCTGATAGTGACTGATAGATGGGGAATTCGGAAACAAAAGTGTTGGCCAAAAGGATTGCTGGATTCTTCATTCAGCCCCTAGCGGCATGAGAACGACTATTGAATGGTACCAGGAGAAAGACAGAAAGGATCAGACTTGACATTGACATCTAGTAGCAGGGAGTTTGTTGCATATTTAGCAAATATGCAGTATGTGACAAGTGTTGGAACAGGGGTCAGTGCAAAGTGCCTTGGGAAACAGACCAAATGTGACCAATATTTACATTAACATACATCTGGGTTTGCCATGGAGAATCCTGGTTTATGCCTGTTGACCCAGCATAATTACCTGGACTCTTAAAAGTATACCAGTTTCAGGTCAAATGACTCCATGGCATTAGACGTCAGAATAGTTAGTGGTTTCCCTTAGGGAGGAGTGGGACAGGGGCACCGGGAGGGAGTTCTGGGGTAATGTTCTGTTTTTTTAACTGGGTGCTGCTTCCACAGAAGCAGTCACTGTGTGTGTGCGCTTTACGTCCTTCTCTGCATGTTATGTCCCAGTTGGGAAACACCCTAATGCACTGCCCACCACTTCCTCACTTTCCACACTCCTCATTGAAAGAACAGCTTTCGCTAGGAGGAAGAATGCTTAGACATCTTAGCTTGTAGTGTTTTAGCTCTATTTAGCTGACGAAATAGAACTGACTACTCTTTGAGAAAAGGCTGCAAGAGGAGCCATGTGAGAAAGAAAGGAAGAGCAGAGAAGATTTCCATGATGACCATTTGGACTCTGAGTCTGGGCTCAAGCTGCAAAGGTCTGTGATTCTGGCCAAGAAACCTCTATCGTTGCCATCTCAGTCCCAGAGATGCTACCATTTGAATTTTTTAATAAAGTTCATGGCAATGTAATTCATTGAATTTCTTATGTAAGCTGAATTGGGCAGTTACTGTTCTGTTTTTGCTTTGATAATGAGATGTGGAAAAGGATTTGATTTTCTCCCTGGGTTGCAGCAGTTGAATGCACATGTGGATTCAGAGTGGGGAGGGTGTGACGGCTGCGGATTAGGCAGAGATGCTAGCAACACACATCTCAGAGTGACAAGTTAATTCAATGTGAAAGGTCTGAGCATTTGGCAACTTCTCTGAGGAGGGCACCCTTTGGTTTCCTTCTCTGGATTCCAATGTTTTTTCTCAGTCAGAGAAGACAGTTCCCTTAATGCTATCCTAGAACAGATTGTGGGCTGACTTGCAGCTAAATTAGCAAGAGAGTGGGCTCTACACACTGGGAGAATCAAATGTCAGTTTGGGCGATCTCAAATGGCAACCCCCATGCAAGAAGTTACTGCAGGAGTGGGACCTGCACATATATTTTTTCTGAAAGTGAATTTTAGATCTGTTTCATATTATTCTTAGTGACAAGAGATTAGGCAGAATTTGAATGGAACTGGAAGGAATGAAAATGTTAGCAGCAAGATCGAGCTCACCAAGTGTTTATCTAGTCAGTTAATATGGCATTGGTCACCAGACTAAATAGAAACACCTATGAAGCTTCAAGACATCTTTCCTCCCCAATTAGAAGTTGAGTATGAAGAATCTTCCCTGATGATATTTTAATATTGCTATTTATTCATTGCAACCAATGGCCCTCATTAATACTGGAAAAAAATTAAATGGTTGTAATAAATCAGAATAGCCAGAAGAAGCCAGAGATGCTGTTAGTGGAAATATTTATGCCAAATTTTTTTGGAACCAGGAATACCTAGAAGTTCACCCTGTCTTTATTACCCCCGCTTTCTCTTGCTTCACTGACTCTTGGATTACAGTTTGGCTCCTCCTACAAATTCTTGAAAACCCAGCCAGGATGCTGTCTCCTCTGAGAGTCTGCCTAGACCTTTCCAGTCGAGGCTGGGTGGACCTCTGCTATATCCCCTATGAACGTGGGCTTCCTTCTCACAGGGCCCTCATTACACTGACAATAAAAGTGTAATAAAGACGTCTATCTCTTCCACTGGGACATGGGTCTCATTGGACACCAGTGGCAGAACTTGACATAGATAGTTAATAAATGGATGCCAAAAGGCAATATGAGAAAAGAAATATGCCACTTAACTTGTGGATTTTTTATACTAAAAAATGTAGAATAAAAACTATTTTGAAGATTTGAATAAAGCAACGAAGTTGCATTATACTTCAAAAAAATGTGACATAGAAGTACATTTCCTTTCATAAGGTAATTGCTACAGTGTGAAATGTTTCTGAAATAAGATATTTGGTTATCTTGTTATACACATCTCATGTGACAGACTCATTGTTTGAGTCCTAATTAAGTATGTACACATACTGGTACAGATAATTGTTTATACTGTTAGTTTGAACTATAAGTTATTGATGGTAATTGACTCTCTTTGGCCTGGAAAAATGGCAGTTTCACATGGTTCAACCCATTATTTTGCACTCTGCATTAATAGACATAATTCTAATCGGAAAATATATGCTTTACTTTGTACGGATTTTAGTAGGTTTTGCCAAATAGGTCCAAGCATCTGGACACTTTTCTTTTTAAGGCAATCTCAGAAGTGGTTGAGCTTTTGCCACCCCTAATTGATGATATGTGACTGTCTGACATTGACAGCGATAGTTGATGCTGGCTGTTGGTGTAGGAGAGGTGAATGACATTGAGGAGGGAAGCCTGAATCTTGTCTGTCCCCTAGTATCTGCGTCACACTCAACATTGTGACCTTTCTGCCTGGGAGATGACTCCTGGCAGATGGCAGCAAGCTAAAGGGCAAAGTTGGCATTAATTAAGTCCAAAAAAATTAGGTCTGAATAATTTGAAAAGAGAACACGATAGTGTTCCTTTTGGTGGTAAGTGGGATTTCTTTTGGTACAGAAGATTTTTGTTTTTGCAGAATTTCTGTCATTCCATAGTTTATGCATAGCAGAGAAATTCTCACATGTTGGAGAACTTTTTGTTTTTGAGGTGGAAGAAAGAGGTTAATGTGCTCTCAAAAGAGGGTGATACGAGCAAGTGCAAGTACCTTATGTAAAGAAGACAGGGTCAGAGGAGTAGGGAGAGGCGAGCTTGGGAAATACCTTCCACACTGCTTTTTAACTACAGCAATATGACTCTGCTGTAGTTAAATCAATAGCTTGTGAAATTATATCTTCTAAATGAATTGGCACTGGAGCAGAATGGTAAGGAAAGCAATCCCTATTGTAGGGAAAACATAGACATGGCACCAAGATCCCTGGTGGCTCCCAGTCAGACATCACTAATCAATGGCAGCACTTCTTCCCGCTGAGCCAGGGCACAGACATGACTTCAGTGTCCTTCTCAACATAGAGCTTGGGCAGCCTCAATGAAGAAATCTGTTTATTATTCCTGCCAACATCCTGAGCAGACAAACTCTGGAAAGAAAATTGTGGCAAACTGAAAAATTGGCTGGCTCAATTTGCTGAATAGCTTTTCAATAAAAATCGAATTCAAATGAATTTCTCATAGTTTTTCTGCTTATTAATGGTCTCACAAGTTCTATAGCACTGACATCCTGTGTACTCTAGCATTTGCAATTTGTTTTCATCTGCCTTTTATGCATACTTAAAAATATGAGAAAGAAGAAAATTGAAATAAACTCTATTTGGATTCTCTTCAAAAGATATTCATAAAACTTTTACCTTCAGTGTTTGAGGACCAGATGTATTTCTCAATAGTCATTTATTTTTTGTTTGAATTCTAAATAGTTGGAAGTATAATTAAACTCTATTCACATTTTCTTGTTTGCTTCTTTGTAAGAAAGAGGAATCTTACCTTGATAAAATTTTAAAAATTGTCAGTTGTTACTGAACATTGAAAACACACATTTTATATTTGTAATTGCTCTGTGCAGTATTTTATTTTTTTTCTGCTCAGAATGGGTCTGTGCTGGACTAAAACGTGATATTTCTTTCTCATTTAATTGTTCAATTCTTCCTTTTCAAACTCCAATATTTGGAAATCAACATTCATTACTAATTCTGGGTCCCCTTGTTGCTTTTATGAAACCGACAGAACATTGAATACTAGAAAACGGATTAATACTATGATGAAACATTTTCTCTTTTCCTCTTTAGCATATCATGCACTTGGTCTCAAATGCATCCACTGTAAATAGCCAAGCCCTCTACAGCCTATTTCTTGGTCATGCCTTGAACTCACGTGGCTGGCACAAGACAGCAACTGTACCACATATGGAGAAGTGTCTGGCTCTTTGGCCACAGTATTTGTTGACCAAAGCCAAGCTATTTTTATGTTCTGTTTACTCTCCATCCAGAAACTCTAGAAATGTTGGCACAGGCAGAGTTGAACAGGTAAGAAAAGACCTTTCCAGCTGCTGTCTTGTCCTTTCAGTGTTCTTTTAGAACTGAACACAGGGCATGCATTTTCCTCATTCTGTTCAGTGAAGTTGTCATCCTTAGACCACTTTGTCTCTAAAAGGTTCCACAGGGGCTTGTGATTTTTGTAGTCTCTGAGCTTCTGGCTCAGATGTTCTATGTCTGTTCAAGCCGCTTTGGAGCAGGAAGCAAACCCACCCGGGGGCTCTGTGGTCTTAGGCTCACTGTAAGCACTTATCTGGAACCATAAATGCATGCTCATGACTTCAGGTGTGATCCTTTCAAAAGCAACTCTTGGTCTAAAAAAGGTCATATAATTTAATGTTTCTTTTTGGCTTGACAGTTTTTATGTATCTTACTGGTGTGCTTTAATGCTGAGGTAACTTGTAACAATGGGAGGATGAGGTACAAAAACATAAATGTAAGGCATTTGTGTTCTGTTTCTCATCTCACATGCCTCTAGGGGCTTCATTTACTGAGATTATGTTTTCAAGCCCTTCTTAAAAATGGATCTGTTATGCTCTAAGGCAGCACTGCCCAATAGAAATATAATGTGAGCC
>NW_011888980.1:346588-352164 GCF_000151845.1 Pteropus vampyrus | reverse complement strand
GTATTGCACAAAATTTCAGCTTAAGGGAACTACCCTTTTCAAGGAAAGAAAGAGAGTTATCCTATTAGATATGAATGACACAATGTGTACAGATATTTTGATTTTAAAATTCTAAAAGTGACAGCTCATTATCAAATACTTTATTTTGTTTCATTTCAGTTGCAAATTTTCTTTCCCTCTAAACTTTCCCATGCAAACATAATTGGAACTTTTATGGACTCTGTGGCCATGGTCTGATATTTGTAATACAAAGTGTCATCTCATACCTCAGTGCCTGACCTCAAATAGGAGAGATCTTTAGTTTATGCAGTAATCCTACCATTGGAAGACATGCTTAGGTCAGTGTAAGGATCAGCACCTCACTTGCTTTGTATAAAGGCTGTGGAAAATTTAAAACATGGTGCTGCTGAAAAAGAAACAGACACACCCTCCCTAAACACACCATCAATCATCACTCTCTCTTAAGACTTTGATTTTTCATTTGCTTGAGAACCTGGAATCTTTTATTCTGTGTTAAGTAACTTGGTAGCATCTTTCCTTAAAAATATATGGCCCATAGTCAATTAGGGCCTGGAGAGACTGTTATTCTATATTTTGTGCAATGCCTGGAGCATTTCGTAGTGACTAATAAATAGTTCATAATAATATCTGCATGCCGGCTATATGGTATGTGTCATATTCATAGATAGCCTTTATTCTCAGGCAAATAATAGAAATATACCATAATTTTTTGACACCTGTGGCTTGTAGGGTCTTCATTTCTATAAATATTGTGACACCTGGGAGTCTGTAGCCTCTTTTTGAGTCAAACAATGTTCTTTAGAGCTAAAGACAGTGCATCTGTGATACACATCTATAGAGTTAGTAGATAGGTATGAGAATCAGAAGTCACGGTTTAGTTTAGGGGATACTCTTGGTGGCTTTCATAATAAACTTTTATTAGAGCTAACACTTAACTAGCATTACCTATATACCGTTCTATAAACTTTCTGTATGTTGACCCATTAATCCTCCCAACAAACCATTGAAGTAAGGACTACAATCATCCCCATTTTTCAGTGGTGGTACAGAAAGGATAGGTTATTTTTCTAATGTCAATTAGCTGGTAGGTGGCAGAGCTGGGGATTTAAACCCAAGCACTCTGGCTCCAGAGTCCCTGCTTACGCAGAACCATTGCATTGCAATATCTGTTTTATGAACTCTTCCTTTCAGCCCCCAGAGGTATCTTCAGGTGCTTTTCAACTCTTTGGGCTCCAATTTCTTGATAGTTGAAAGGACTAGTATAGCTAGGTTACCTCTTAGATCCTTTTCTCTCTGGACTCTTATAATTCTCTGGTCTGCAAGAGATGCCCTTTAGAGTGTTTAATGGAATATTCTAGATGTGGATTGAAATCTGGGCACAGTGGGACAAGGGAGAATTAAAAGTGTCCTCTTGGGTACCTGGAAGTATGGATAATACACTAAGGGAATCAGGAAAGTCAAAGTCTGGCAAGGCCATGCTTGAATTTATGCAAATTTGGTTTTTGATGTTGGAGAAACATCTCAACAGGTTCACGAGGGCATTATTAATGTGGTTTCAGAGCAGCATTTCTCTAACTCTGGCTTACAGACCACATGCATAGAATCACTTGAGTGCTTGTAAAATGGAACTTTCTGGATTGCTCTCCAGATCTACTGGGCCAGAGACTCTGAAGGAGACCCAGGAATCTGCATCTTATCAGGCTTTCTAAGAGATACTTGTGGGTCACTGGATAAGAACTTGAGGGATAGCTGTTGGTGATGTCAATTCAAGAGCCACAGAAGGTTACGAGTTCTCAGAGGGGGATGAGTATACCAAGAGAAGTCTAAGATCCAAATTCACTGAAGAGGAAGACCACAGGGGAGGAATTTGAGAAACTAGAAGAGCCCCGTTCAGAGAGGAGAGGGACCAGGACTGTGTAAGGAAGAAAGGGAGAAGTGCTGTAACTTGACTCTGAGGACATAGAAAGAACCATTTCAATTGGGGGATGGAGACAAACAGAAGACACATTTAGAAAATTAAGAGTGAGTGGTGGTGATAAAATGTAGACCCTGAAAATGAAAATTGAAATAAGATAGCAGTGTGTGAACGGGCATCATTGCAACTAATGGTTTGTCTAAATAAGGAAAACCTGTTCTTGTCAGAAAGCCCTTTGGAGTCACATTCTTATATTGGACCTGGTAGGGTACTCGGGGTGGTTAGGGACCTATGGTTGTTCCCTCTCCCATATTATCCTTTCCTTAGAATCAATGAAGGACAGAGATAAGAGAATTGTTCTCCATCACCTTGTTTGGTGATGACTGATAGAAGCTACCTTCAAGGACATAAGGTATTTTCCACTCATTCCAATGGTGTGTGTGGAGGCTAAAAAATGACTCCCCAAAAGATATCCATATACCAATTCCTGGGTGTTGTGAATGTTTCTTTATATGACAAACAATAGGGTCTTCGAAGATGTGATTCAGTTAAGGATCTTGAGATCGGAAAGTATCCTGGGCCCTAAATGCAATTACAGAGAGGCAAAGGGTGGTTTGACCACACACTCTCATGCATGGAAGAAAGGAGGAAGCAGTGTGACTGTGGAGGCAGAGAGTGGACTGATGTGGCCCAAGCCATGGGAATACTGACAACGCCCAGAAGCTGTAGGAGGTGAGGAATGGATCCCACTAAAACCTCTGCAGGAGGCATGGCCCCACTGACACCTTGATTTCAGCCCAGTGAAAATGGCTTTGGACTTCTGACCTCCAGAACCAGAGGGAAAAAATGAATGTTGTTTTAAACCACCAATATTGTGAGAATTTGCTCTGCCAGCCGTAGGAAACTAATACAGTGTCCCAGTTGGTGAGGGTTACACAGTGTACCAAAAAAGGATTCTTTTTTATGTTTCCCTCAGCCCATCACCACTTTTATTTCTGGATGGGTTAACAATAACATCCTTGACAAAGGCGCTTTCAACTGCTCCATCCCTCCCTGTCTTCTTGACAGTTTGGAAGGAATTAAAGCACTTTGCTTCTCCCACAGTGACTAATGGGGCTTGCTGTGCTATTAGAGCGGCGTTTTACTGTACTTTTTTGGGTAAATTGTGGAACTCATTATTGTAATACTTGAACAAATTTAAACACCTAACTCACACTCCTCTTTATTTCTTTCTCCCTGTGTGACTAACTATAGATACTGCATAATGAAACCAAATAAACTCCATGAAGTGTGTAATGCCTACTTAATTCTGTCCTGTTCTCTAAATCAAGTACTTCTCTTTTCTTTCTGACTAGAGTCAGTCATTTAACATGTAGAATAATACCCATTTGTCCACATTTAGTTGCCTGGAGTTAATATTGATGGAACTCAGTCCAGTTAGATTGTCAAGACACCTAGTGATTAATGGAAATGATCTTTATATTAGTGAAAAGATAAAAAGTAGAATTTATAATACCCATTAATTGCAATGATGGGTCCCTGCCTTCTTGAAGCATCTTCTCTAAGACAGAAACAAGGAAACACCAAAGTGGTTGTAGAGATATATGTACGCACGTGCACACACACACACACACACACACACACACACACACACTACCAGAAAATAAGAGACAGATAATAAATTATATTTAATTTTTCCCCTTAGGCTGCCAATAGATGGCGAACTCATTGTCATTTGAAGAAGGATGATTTGAATTGAATTTCAACTGGTTTAAAAATCTTAAGTTAGCATTTAAAAAGATTGGTATCTTTTACATTCTTTGCACCTCTTGTATATCATAGTAAATATTGTATATCATAGTAAATATACTACTATGCTGTATACTACACTACTTCATATGTAGTATTTTCTTTCCTACATATGAAACTTAAAGGAGAAAAAAATAAGTAAATGAATGAAAATAAAGCAGAGCAATATTTAGCTATTTCATACTAAATATCATGCACATCAAATTAACTACTATTTCTTAGAGATTAACAGCTCTATTTTTAAAAGTTTAACCAATGATCTTAACTTATTTAACTTGAGATATTGTTGAGGTTCCCTTTTGCCTCGATCCTTTCTTTTATGATGCTATTTTGTGATAGCTGGCCTAACCCAAATTAGACTGAAGTCATTACTATATCTTATGTAAGCCTATCCTTACAAGCTTACCCATTTGATTTTAATGGTTGGGAAGGCTAGACTTATGAGTTAGGAAGGAGAAACTGATTGTTTGAGCATTCATGCATTCAGCCCTGAACTCTTTTAAATTTACTCATCACTATTCAGGAACTGTAATTCGTTTCTCCATCAAAAAGCAATTGCTAGGATAAATTTTCCAAAAATGTGGGGGTGGGAGGAAAGAAACCTAAAATGAATGTATGTCTTAGGATTCCATATGCTCAAATCACCAAGGCTCCATATTTTTCTGATTACTCTTGTATCCCCAAAGCCGAAGTATCTCACCAAGTAAAAATCTTCTTTAAGCTTTCTCTGTCTGATTCAGATAGCTCTTTCTCTTTTAGAGACTCTTAAGTCCTTTATAAAGAGTTACCTCACAAAATTCTGACTTTCCTTCCATTCCAGCTCTATTCTGAGTGGAACCGTGTAGTATATTAACTACTGTTATTGAACTTGTTCTTTGATTATGATGTCAGGCTTTCAAACTACAAAATTCTTCTTGGCTCAGTTCACCCTTTCTGCATAAACTATAGCACTAAAAATAAATAAAGAAGTAAAGACATTGGTGCCTACTCTTCCCATTGTATTTTAAAGTAAAAACTAGCAGACCCAAGTAGGCAACTGCCTAATTACAAGGTGCTATAAATGAAAGTGCCTTCCATGAAGAAAACTGTTATCAGAGGGCCTAATTCAGCATGTTTTCACCCAATGTAAAATATAGAATTACCATAGGATTGAACTGACTGCCTTACACAGTAAAGCCTATCAGGCCCTAACATTTATCTGGCTTGGAACAAGAAGATCCCTTCTCATCCCGCTTTTGACATCCTCCTAAACTTTGTGGGGTTTTGCATGCATGTTGATGGACACCCCAGTTGATAATTGTCAAGCACCCTTTATATTCCTCTGCCCCAGACAGCTGCTCTTTGATCAACACTCAAGTGGTCCAGTGAATCATCACGAGTATAGACATAAGAAAAGGCTCTTATAGCCCCACAGGCAAGGAAGAGTGTTACTGACAGAAAATTCTAGGCTCCCATGTATGCATAGTGTGGTCTAGAAGGAGAAAGGAGGCACAGGCTCCACGTGGGCTATCTTTTTGCACTCACAGTCTGTTTCCTGTAAGAATGTTATAGCTGGAAGGGTGGCAGATCAGGAACCTCTAATTGTACTGGGCTTAGGGCAGGCCCCCAAATTGTCTGGTGGAAGTATTGGAGAGAAAATTTCTTTTTCTGGATTAAGTTAGAGATGTATTTCCTTCATAATTTATAAGTCCTTCTAGATCCTTTCTTTTTCTTTTCTCTCCCTTTCCTTCCTCTTCTTTCTTTCTTTCTTTCTTTCTTTCTTTCTTTCTTTCTTTCTTTCTTTCTTTCTTTCTTTCTTTCTTTCTTTCTTTCTTTCTTTCTTTCTTTCTTT
>NW_011888980.1:344466-346538 GCF_000151845.1 Pteropus vampyrus | reverse complement strand
TAGAAAGTTTATTGTTTTTAATAATACACTCCAAATGAATGAAAACTGTCATTTATTAATCAGGAATCCTTGGCTGAGTGATTCCCGTGAGGATCATTGGTAGCAGTGTCTGAGAGTCAGGCACTCTTCCAAGAACAATGCATGTGTTGACTTATTTGATCTCATGACAAACCCGAGTAGATACTATTATTAGCCCCATCTTATAGACAAGGAAACGGAAGCACTGAGAGGTTAAATAATCCACCTAAGGTCACACAGCCAGGAAGTGGCAGAGCTTGAATCAGAACCCAGACCAACCTGACTCCAGAGCACTGTCCATTACCACAGTGCTGTTCTGCCTTAGTATTGTATCCAGGATTGAGGGACTCAAACTCCCTGATTTTTATCAAAAACAAAAAGGGAATTTGTCTTTGGAACACAATGGTTTGAAAGATATTGTTCAGCAGAGACCTTCCCCAGATGGCCTGCTATCTAATTCATTCGTCCCTCCCAAGACTGGCCGTATTAATAAAACGTGATTTATATAATGCAGTGTAAAGTTGAGGAATTTTCCTTTAATGCTCTTTTCCCACTAACTTATTGTTTTTAATCTTTTATTTAGTACATATCACAGAGTAATAGAATCATGGTCCCCATGAGAATTTTACTATTCTGATGTTTAAAATGACGAGTAGAAGACAAGACTATCCCTCAGGGAATTGACAGTTGTGTGCAGGGGTCAGTCTGCAAGTGGGGTGAGGAACAGGAGACGAAGATTATATTTCTAAAGGTAGACTATATCTTAGCATTTATTTTGTTTGCTTTGTATCCTTCTATTACAGCATCTTTTTTTAAATTTTAGAAGTTATTCATATGCTCTAAATAACTTATAGACAGTAGAGTATTACAAAGAAATAAAATCACCTGTAATTCTACCACCTAGAGATAACTTTGGTTAACATTGAGAGTGTGTTATTTCCTTTCTTACAAATCCATCTGTCTTTTTTCTCTCTCTCACTCTCTTTCATCATGCTATATATTTTTTCACTTAATATTTTGTATTTTATTTTGTTGTGTATACATAAGTATCTTGCAATGTCATTGTGACTTTTTCAAAAACGTAACTGGTTTATTGAAGTCTTAGTTTTTTAGAGTATACATGCAAAAACAATTTTAGCTTCTCAGTCATTGTTTTCAAATGACACTTCTTTTCCCTTCTGGGGTGTCAGCTCTTAATGGCATCCTGGTCTGATTCCCCATCTTTCCCATTATTTTCTCTTACTACCACAGTCCCATTTTTTGTTTCTTTAAGGCTGTGAGTCCCATTCATTTTAATACTTGAAGTTGCAAAGCTTGGCTCTTCATTTTCCAGAACAGTATAGCTCTATGACCCTGGAGCTGGGGAGTTGGGGGTGGTGGTGGGAAGAATGATCTGGGTCTGATCAATGTCCTCTCTCTGTTCTCAGCCTGTCACCTCCAGTGTTGGAGGCAGAGAGTAACTGGCTCCCTGTACATGGTCAGGTGATGGCCCCACCTCATTCAGCTTCCTTTTGGTTCCATCTGATGTTGATGGATGTGCTTATTCTGATTGGGGGCCATGCATGGTTTTCTTGGGGGTGGTGCTCAGCTTCATTCTGAACCGTGCCCCCTCCGCCCCCGTTTCCTGGAGGCCCTCTCAGAGGGACAGCTCTGTTTAGATTCTGCATGGGCCTTTGATGCCTTCTGTTGGATAAGTCTCCTAGTTCCCAAGAGCCTGGTCCCTCCCCCGATCTTGATGTCTCTTGAAAAGGAGCCAGGGGAATTGCTTAGGTTGGGTTTTGCACTCTCCAAGCTCCACAGAGAACTGTATGTTGTAGCATTGCCCTACTTTCTTCCCTGCATGGTTGCACCTCAGGCTCTTGAAGCCTTACTGCATTGGCTGCTTCAGTAGGCACCTTCCTCCTTCAGAAATCTCTCTACCAGACTTGGCCTTACTTTCTGTGACCGCTGTGCCTAGAGCTTCAGAGGGCGCACATCAAACCCTCCGACAAATTCTCACTAGCATCAGATTGGGCTGCAGGCAGCTGCACCTCCTCTGGAAAGCAAGATTCTCA
>NW_011888980.1:341377-344406 GCF_000151845.1 Pteropus vampyrus | reverse complement strand
TGTCACTACTCTTCAATGCCCATTCTCCCTCTTCATCCCATGAAGATTTAACAGTATCTTGTTCTAGAATGCTGCAATTTAGATGACTACAGATGGTTTAGCTCAAGCTCTTCCTCACTAGTGGGCAACTCGAGAGTTTTCATATTTAGTCAGCTGTCCAAGTGAACCATAGAACAGAAGGAAGTTAGCTGGTGTAGTTTGGAGATATTTTTTCAATATGCCTCATAAGGCATTTCTTTTGCTCTTTAGTTTCTAAGTTGGATGAACCTAAGCTCTCCCATCTGCCATGTTTCCTTTTGTTATTAATAAACTTCCTTTTTATTGGCTCAGCCTCTAATGGCGCAGACTCTGCTTGATGACACGCACACACTGGGCCTATACATTTTTAAGGGATAGGAAATTTAAAATGTGTGGTCATAGAAATGTAAAGCCTTTAACTTTAACGATATGATAAAAGGGATAAGGAGGAGGCAACATTTCTGCATCAAAAAATAATAAAATATTTAATTGATAAATATTCTTAGTATGGTATGAAACCATGAGGCAGCTTAAGGCCAGGACATACTGCGAGAAACAAAAAAATAAAAAAAATTAGAGATATTGCATATTTTGGTGTTTTTCTATTAACAAAGAAATGTATTATAATGAAACATTATGAATTTTAAACATTATGTTATTAAAACTCTATAGACCTCCATTAACACTGGATCCACTAACCAAACGTGACTATTGAGTCTTTGAAATGCAGCTAGTCTGAACTGAGATTTGCCATGAGTGTAAAAATCACACTGGAATTAGGAGACTTAGTAAAAAAAAAAGGTAAAATATCTTACCAATAATTTTATATTGTTACATGTTGAAATAGCAACACTATAGATATATTGGATTAAATAAACTATGTTATTACTATTAATATCACTTGATTCCTTGGAAAATTTAAAATTACATATATACCTCACATTTTCTTTCTTTTAAACAGAGGTGGTAGAGATGACTCTGAAAGTTGAAAGTTAATGTCTGTCACTTGATATATATACATATTTAAAATTTGAGGAGAAAGCTGAGAATTTGGGTGGGGTGCTTTGCATGTTTGCTCCAGAAATTGCTCTCTCTCTGAGAGACAGATGACTGAATGACTCTTTGGCCTGTCTCATTTCCACATCTTTGCGTGGACTGCTCTATCTTATCATTCTCCTCAGCACCAAGATCACCCCATCATAGAAGTTTCCCTTAATACTCTAGCTAACGCAGCCTCAATGCTGCCTTCTCCCTGTTCTCTAGTCATTCTTTGACAATTTTATTTTCTTTATAACACTTACCATTACCAGAAATTATCTTGCTTATTTTCTAGTTTATTTTCTCCTTTCTCTACTAGAATGTAAGCCACATGAGGACAGGACAGTATCATAATTGATTATTATTATATCTGATAAGGGGTTAATATCCAAAATCTATAAGGAACTCATATAATCCTATAGCAAATATCAAAATAATAATCTAATCAAAAATGGGCAGAGGATCTGAATAGACATGGATGTGTTAATTAGGTTGATCATGGTAATTATTTCACTATATATGTATATCAAATCATCACATTGTACACCTTAAATATGTATAAATTTTATTTGTCAATTAAACCTCAATAAAGGTGAATAAAACTTTTAAGATGTGAGAAGTGATCACAATATAATGTTAAAAGAGAAAAAGAAAGGATGTAGAGCATATTAAAATGTATCCCCAATTTTACAGAAGAAAGTCCATGTATAAATTTAGACAAAAACACTAAAAATAGGTACATCAAGTTATTAATAAAAATTGTTATTCTGCATAGAATAAATAAAAAAAATAGATTATCACCGTATCTCCAGTGCTTAACCTTGACAGTGACCATGGATGTACACCAGGTAGTAAGGTCACTCAATAAATGCCTGCCAATCGATTTTCTAACCACTTGTGTATTAGATTGTGGCTAGACATATTGATGCAGCCAAACCAAAGATAAATTGAAAATTTTAATGTTTTACTTATTTGAGTACTAATAAAATTTGCATATTTAAGACCAGAGAGATAATATGTTTAAGAACTAGACTCAAGTTCAAGGATTATATTGGCCCTATTTATGGCTTTGGCAGATCAATAAAAGTTTCAGGTTTAGTTCCATCTTTAAAACGAGAGATTTGGATGAAATGATTGTTCAAATAGTCTTCAGCTCTGAAATTCCATGTTATAGATTTCATCTGAAGATTGGGTTTCATTTTAGCTACTAACTGCCTGAGTTTTTCTCACCCATTGTTACATGAGAGGATAGAGCCGTGAGGGTATTAAAGAAGGGGAGGAGTTTGGGCTCACTGGTCAGTCATTGGGATAATAGAAGGCTAGATTGGGGGATCATACAAAGAAAGGGCTTGAAGCTTCGGGATGCTGTGTATGAGAAGCAGGGTTCTAAAGAGGGTCTCTGCTATTTTCCAATTTATATTTATGAAATGACTATGTGTGTATGTGTGTATGGTTTTTCTTCTTTGTTTCTATATCGTGACACCTTCCCTTTGTATACAGTGGGAGAATAGGACAAATTAGGACTTACTCTTTGCTTTGGACAGTGAACTAAATGGATTATGGCAGGAAATGCATGAAAGACTTTTAGGAAGAGAAAAATAGAAAAGAGCATCAAGTATAAAGTGACAGGTCCTTGAAACTCACCAAGAAGTGCCGTTCAGCTTCAAAGATGATGGCTGAGCTGCAAAGGGTGCATGTAAGAGTGTTTTTGAAAAAGACAATTTCTCTCAAAATGTGTGGAGATAAATTTCTCTGTGGTCCTGAACTTTTGGCACCAGGTGGCCATCTCGGCATTTCAATTTATTTTTATAGACACTTTCTGATGAAGACTTATTCTCTTTTCTTCATTGTTTATAATGGATCGTGCAAATATACGAATGCACAGTGACCAGACATCCGGATGAGCAATACTCTCAATAATTCTTAAACAAACTCTACTGATAGGACGCGTAGGCCATTAAAAAAGGGGGGTT
>NW_011888980.1:328831-340872 GCF_000151845.1 Pteropus vampyrus | reverse complement strand
GAGGTGGTAGAGATGACTCTGAAAGTTGAAAGTTAATGTCTGTCACTTGATATATATACATATTTAAAATTTGAGGAGAAAGCTGAGAATTTGGGTGGGGTGCTTTGCATGTTTGCTCCAGAAATTGCTCTCTCTCTGAGAGACAGATGACTGAATGACTCTTTGGCCTGTCTCATTTCCACATCTTTGCGTGGACTGCTCTATCTTATCATTCTCCTCAGCACCAAGATCACCCCATCATAGAAGTTTCCCTTAATACTCTAGCTAACGCAGCCTCAATGCTGCCTTCTCCCTGTTCTCTAGTCATTCTTTGACAATTTTATTTTCTTTATAACACTTACCATTACCAGAAATTATCTTGCTTATTTTCTAGTTTATTTTCTCCTTTCTCTACTAGAATGTAAGCCACATGAGGACAGGACAGTATCATAATTGATTATTATTATATCTGATAAGGGGTTAATATCCAAAATCTATAAGGAACTCATATAATCCTATAGCAAATATCAAAATAATAATCTAATCAAAAATGGGCAGAGGATCTGAATAGACATGGATGTGTTAATTAGGTTGATCATGGTAATTATTTCACTATATATGTATATCAAATCATCACATTGTACACCTTAAATATGTATAAATTTTATTTGTCAATTAAACCTCAATAAAGGTGAATAAAACTTTTAAGATGTGAGAAGTGATCACAATATAATGTTAAAAGAGAAAAAGAAAGGATGTAGAGCATATTAAAATGTATCCCCAATTTTACAGAAGAAAGTCCATGTATAAATTTAGACAAAAACACTAAAAATAGGTACATCAAGTTATTAATAAAAATTGTTATTCTGCATAGAATAAATAAAAAAAATAGATTATCACCGTATCTCCAGTGCTTAACCTTGACAGTGACCATGGATGTACACCAGGTAGTAAGGTCACTCAATAAATGCCTGCCAATCGATTTTCTAACCACTTGTGTATTAGATTGTGGCTAGACATATTGATGCAGCCAAACCAAAGATAAATTGAAAATTTTAATGTTTTACTTATTTGAGTACTAATAAAATTTGCATATTTAAGACCAGAGAGATAATATGTTTAAGAACTAGACTCAAGTTCAAGGATTATATTGGCCCTATTTATGGCTTTGGCAGATCAATAAAAGTTTCAGGTTTAGTTCCATCTTTAAAACGAGAGATTTGGATGAAATGATTGTTCAAATAGTCTTCAGCTCTGAAATTCCATGTTATAGATTTCATCTGAAGATTGGGTTTCATTTTAGCTACTAACTGCCTGAGTTTTTCTCACCCATTGTTACATGAGAGGATAGAGCCGTGAGGGTATTAAAGAAGGGGAGGAGTTTGGGCTCACTGGTCAGTCATTGGGATAATAGAAGGCTAGATTGGGGGATCATACAAAGAAAGGGCTTGAAGCTTCGGGATGCTGTGTATGAGAAGCAGGGTTCTAAAGAGGGTCTCTGCTATTTTCCAATTTATATTTATGAAATGACTATGTGTGTATGTGTGTATGGTTTTTCTTCTTTGTTTCTATATCGTGACACCTTCCCTTTGTATACAGTGGGAGAATAGGACAAATTAGGACTTACTCTTTGCTTTGGACAGTGAACTAAATGGATTATGGCAGGAAATGCATGAAAGACTTTTAGGAAGAGAAAAATAGAAAAGAGCATCAAGTATAAAGTGACAGGTCCTTGAAACTCACCAAGAAGTGCCGTTCAGCTTCAAAGATGATGGCTGAGCTGCAAAGGGTGCATGTAAGAGTGTTTTTGAAAAAGACAATTTCTCTCAAAATGTGTGGAGATAAATTTCTCTATGGTCCTGAACTTTTGGCACCAGGTGGCCATCTCGGCATTTCAATTTATTTTTATAGACACTTTCTGATGAAGACTTATTCTCTTTTCTTCATTGTTTATAATGGATCGTGCAAATATACGAATGCACAGTGACCAGACATCCGGATGAGCAATACTCTCAATAATTCTTAAACAAACTCTACTGATAGGACGCGTAGGCCATTAAAAAAGGGGGGTTTCCTTGATTTAAAAGATACGAGATGGGGTGGGAGCAGTTACTTCTATTTGGTGAAGTGACAGTGGAGCCAGTGGGTGGTTGAGACTCTAGATAGCCTAGTAAGGGAAGAGAGGAAACTTTCCAAGACTTTCATTTATCTTGTTTTTCAGTGTTAGAGTTCTTGAAGAGTTCAGGTATAATCACAGCCTTCTGTTGCAACAGGAAGCACCATCTGCTGAAGCATTCTGTAAGCAATATAACATCTCTCCAGAGATAGTTTAGCATTCAATTCACAAAGAAGGATGGCAGGGACTTGCAAACAAAAGGGAAGAACTGCAGCAGTGAAGGATAGGCTGTTCTCTAAACATTCAATATGTTTCTTTATAGCTGAGAAACCCTGTAATGCTACAAAACTTTGGCAGAATCCTCTAATGCATTAATTGTTTTTGTGTGTGTGTGTGTGTGTGTGTGTGTGCATGTGTGTTTTAAAAACTTTAGTCTTTGAAACTGCCTCTTCTAATACACTATTCCTGGTTTTTGTTTTTTTTTTGTTTTTATTTTCTTTCATGATTGGTCATTTTTCATGGATTAGGTGGGTCAGGAGTGGGCACTGTTGAAAAACTTTAAAAAAAGTAGTTAAAACATTTTACAAATGCTGTGCTTTTGTATATAGCTATGTGTTTGGAGTAATGGCACATCAAAGGCTGGGAGCACTAGGCAGTATTATATGAAATTAAGTGTTAGCCGAAGAACTTCCCTATTTAAAACGTTGCTATTTTCTCATAGGGAAACAATGGACAGTCTCAAAATTTCTGTAGATATCAAATTAGTTTACTCTGGAAACTATTCTGCATTAATGAAAGATCAAATGTTTAAGAAAAGTGGTCTCAGTTTCTCCATAGTCTAATTTGTCTTTGATGAAAAGATACAGTGTGGGGAAATTGCTATTAATACTGGAGAAAGAAAAGACATTGACTTTTTGGTTTACTTCAATTCTCTCATCAGGATAGGAGCCGAAAAATTAAGTGTAAATAAATGATTTGGGGGCAAATTTGCATTAATAAAAGCCCTCTATTATTCAGCTCCATCTTTCAGTAGATATACAGAACAAGGATATTTTGATCTTTAGTTGTATATTTTCCAAAATAGTCAATATCTTATTTTATGATTTATATGGCATAGAAACATTTACAGTAGCATTGACACCATGATTGAAAACCGTAACCGCTGAACCTAGACTGTAAATGTCCTAAATTGCAAAATTACGGGAAAGAAAAAAGAAACACTTAAATACCTTTCCCCTCAAAAAACAAAAATATAATTCTTATTGCTGTGTTATTTTATAAATTAATAATACTGTGTGTGCACATGCATGCATGCACTATACCTCAATAATTGTTTAATTTGATGGTCTTTATTACCTTGTAGAAATTATATTGTCATAATTAAAACATGTTTCATTATTTTCCACTTCTACTCCCATAAAATAGATCACTACCGTTTTTGTGGTGGGCCATTAGGCAATACAGATTGTATTGTTTTTCCCTCGATTATTCGGTTTACTGCTTTTAAAAGAATTAATCACCTGTCTTATAGCTTCCCTTGTAAATTTTCTGGCTTCTACTTTGAAGGAGCTCTTTAGATTTTAGAGTCACAGAATGTCTGCAGAGGACCCCAGACAACAAACCCCGCCTGTGCAATATTATTTAATGCATGGAGGTATTCATGCAAGGTGTTCTATTGGCTATTTTGGTTGCTAGTAAAGTGTTTTAAACAGTTATGTGTCTTTTTGGCAACTTTATGAAGTAAGCACTGTTGAGGACCAGCCTCTGCTTGCAAAGCAAGTACTCAGCCACTTTGCTTTTCATTCTGCCTGATTCCTACATTTGTTGCTTGTATTCCTCTGTATGTGTGTGATTTTAAAACTTCTGGACTATATGCAGACATGTTTGTCATTTATTATAGAACAGAGCAGGAATTAGGCATTCTTTAGTTCCTGATATTGACACTCTGAAATACCATATACACACACACACACACACACACACACACACACACACACACACACACACATTATCCTATGATGCGAACATACAACTTTATTGATATACAGCATATGTTCAGCAAAATGACCACTGATCTTCATTGAAAATCAATTTCTCATTAAAAAAAACTTTTAAATGTTGCATATAAAATAAAATTGTGTAATTTTGAGAGAAAAGGCTCCAGAATAGCATTCATTCTTTCATTCATTCATTCATTCAATATCATTTGTATGCTTGTTGAACATCTATTATATTTTGAGTATTAAGTTCTGGCACTGTAACAACCTTATAGAAAATCATTGATTTGATATCACTTTAAAGTTTCTGTTGATTAAGGCAATGGGTGATAACAGTGTGGCCAAGGGACTAGTCTTTAATCTAGACCATTATGGCTTGGCTTATGTCCCTCGATTCCCTTGTCTAATGTATTTCCTAGGAGAGAGTCTTTAAATTAGTTCCTATGGATACTTAGGTCAATATGCGCTCCTAAGGCTAGCTGCCTGATTTGTTATCTCTAGGACATTGATCTTTCTGAATCCTCCTGTTTTGCCTTGGTGTTCCTGGCTATGACTAGGGCTCTGAGTGTCCTGACTGTGAGAATGGGAGGGCCCGTTGGTATCTCCTTGCGTAGGAGTCATTTCTAGCTTGTGGCCTGACTCGCAGGAGGAACCCCACTGGGTGATATTCAGATGTCTTCTGTGAAAGGCCTTTAAATATCTCCCTCACTCTAAAGCACTACTATTGTGGTAGAGTGATGGTCTCCCGAAGATATCTATATTCCTGTGAATATGCCAGCCTGTACTTTGCCCCATCTCTGTGCCTCTCTCACCTTTAATTAAAAAATGGGAATAAGAATACCATCAATTCCTTGGAATAAAGTTAAGCCAGAAGGAATCATAGACCCTTAGGTGTATTTGTGAACTAAGCGAATGCATAACCTTTATATCTGAGTCTATCCATCCATGTTTTCTATACTGCAAATTTCTGGCAAATACTCTTTTTGCTACGTGAATTTATCAGACTGGTCTCAAATCCTGGTCTTCTGACACTTTGTCCAATGTCCTTTCTATTATATCACACTGCTCCTAAGTGGACTGGACCTGTCCAGGAACAAGAGCCTATGAGGAGAGGTGTCTTCAGTGCTGCTCTCCTAAATGAGCAGATAACCCCAGCTTTGGACTTTAGCATACTTCTACATTAGTGTTTCTGTCATTAAAGGCAGTTGCTTGATGTCTTTATCCTTTTAATTTGTAGGGATCCCCAGAGAGGGGCATCATGATATCTGTCTCATAGTGAATTATTTCTCATTGTTTGTTGATGCACAAAGAAGAATCTGAGA
This sequence comes from Pteropus vampyrus, assembly GCF_000151845.1. Lineage (NCBI taxonomy): Eukaryota > Metazoa > Chordata > Mammalia > Chiroptera > Pteropodidae > Pteropus > Pteropus vampyrus. The sequence continues at coordinate 335,458 of NW_011888980.1, read as the reverse complement.
GTCTTGTAATAAAATTGCAACTATTGACCATTTTCCTCATCCTTCTATCCATTCCAAATTATTCACTTCATTTTGAAATTAAGCAGAGAAGCTACTGGGCATAATAAGACCAATTAAGTGATTCTTTTTAGCAGATTTAGCCTCTGTAGAATGTCTACGTGACTTTTTATGAAGGAATTCTAAAACCCCATTGGCTTCTCTGAACACCTTTATGCTGCCCTAATCCCTGAAAACATTAATATTTGTAATCCCAAATACTAGCACTTTCTTTTGTAGTATTATTGAATTTGAAAACATTCAAATGCAAGGAAGTTAAGTGAATTTCCCATACACTCAAAATGGTTAGTGATTCAATTTCCTATTGCAAAGACCCTGGCACTAGAGACTAGCTCTGTTGACAGGAGTCGCTGGTGGATTTAGTGAAAGAATTTTGCATGGTTGTTATTAAAATCCATAAACAGATTTAGAACCAACGTTAGATTTTGAAAGTAGCGTTATCTGGAGAACTGTGGATTAAATCACGGATTTAGAAAGAAGGTCTTCAAGTTCTTATTTAGAAATAAATGAATTGTCCACAGAGATGCAGAGAACTGTCAAATAGAAGGTTTGTTTATTTTCTGAAATCACAACTAATATTTTAAATAAAAATACTTATAAAGCCCTGTGCCAGGCACTGTAAAACCCCGTGAGGCTAGTACTCTTATTATTCCCATTTTACACATGAAGAAAGTAAAGCATAGAGAGGTTACATAACTTTCCCTGTGGTCATGCAGCTTGTGAAGGCAGAGCTAGTATTTGAATCCAGGCTATCTGGCTTCAGGGAGCATGATATTAAAACTATCTTATGCTGCCCCTTAGAGACAGATACCAGGAAGAAAGCCAGTCCAACAGATTTAGCTATTATCAAAGGTTGAGCTCTGTGATCATGGTGGTGGTGGAAGTATATAAAGGGGAGAGAATTTAAATTACTTCTGAGTATTTTTCTTAAGGAAACAAAATACTAACTTGAAAAGACATGTGTACCCCCATGTTCCTTGCAGCATTATTTACGATAGTGAAGACATGGAAATCACCTATTATATATTATACTATATGTGTGTGTGTGTGTGTGTGTGTGTATAAAATAATATATATATAAAATCCCATTATGTCCATTATGTGTGTGGTGTATGGAATATTATTCAGCCGTAAAAAAGGAAATTGTGTTATTTGCAGCAACATGGATGGACCTTGAGGGCATTATGCAAAATGGAATAAGTCAAAGAGAGAAAGACAAATACCACGTGATGTTAAAAAAAAAACACAGATAACTGAGCTTATAGATACAGAAAACAGATTAGTGGTTGCCAGAGGTAGAGGGGTGAGGGTGAGCGAAAAGGGTGAGGGGTCAAAGGGTACAAACTTCCAGTTATAAATTAAATAAGTTCTAGGGACATAATGCACAGCATGGTGACTATAGTTAATAATACTGTATTGCATATTTGAAAGTTTCTAAGATGTAGATCTTAAAAGCTCTCATTACAAGAAAAAAACATTTTGTAACTGCATGGTGATGTATGTTAACTAGACTTATTGGGGTGATCATATTGAATCACTATGTTATACACCTGAAAGTAATATAATGTTATATGTCAGTTGTATCTCAATAAAAACAAATGTGCTGCCCCCCACCACACACTCACACAAAATAGTCGACTGAAGATTTCTAAGAAAGAACTACCACTGCTTTAACATTTTAGTGAAACCTTCTCATTCATCAAACGTGACGAAACTTTCTATGGCATAATTATCTCCCATAGCTAAATTTTTACTATCCACCTCCAACATTTGACTGCCCTAAGGATTCTAGTATAGGATGTTGAGCCACAACATTCTGTAGACATTTACAACAACTTAATAAAGGTTGCTATTCAGTAAGCATGTGCATTTGACAGAAAATTTAGCAAAGCTGAGATGGTAACCTTAATAAGTCAAATAAAAAAAACAAACAAAAACTCTCCCAGCTTCATTAGAGGTAAAATAAACAAATAAATAAAATTTTAAAATGCGGTTACTCTTTCCTCATGCTGTAAAATTCATAAAAGAAGCATCCAAGAATACCTTGCTAATACCCCAAAGAGTTTTACTCTTTTACTTCTTACTGGGGCAAGGAGAGTTGTATAGGATGCTTTTTCAGAGGCTAGCATATGGTTTGTGGGCTGAACAATTGTTGAATGCCAGGAAGCAACAGCCAGAATAATACCTTCTACTTGCATTACAGTTTATAAGCTGCTTTCCCACATGCTATTTTATTTACACCTACCATCATCCTGGGGTGTAGGAATTACCTTCACCTGACTTACGGACAGCTCAGACTCAGTGAGGTTTAGAGAGGTGTTGACAGTCACATTAGGCCTATGCAGGGTGTCAGCGATCTTTGTATTATAAGGTCACTACCCTGATTCTTTCCCTTTTATTTCCAAGGAAAAGTGGCCAGGGTCTTCAGCTCTTTGCAGGCAGAGGAAGCCAGTGTGGTGTGTTTTTATCCTCCCTCTGTGGATCCATCCTGCACTGAGCATGCACCACAGAATAGCTTTTAAAGTTGCAGTGGCCCTAGAGCCCAGTGACTCACGTTCAGCTTTCCTTTTGCAATAGATGACTTGTGGCTAGGGCGAAACTCCAGCCTCATTCAAGATTTGGTTCATATACTCAGGTTCATATACTTAACTGACCTAAAGTTGTATTAATTTCAAAAGTATCAAGGCATGCATTTTGACACCCATCTACTGCAATTCTTGTTGAGGGACAGTTGTTGGTTTCCAAAACCGTAATTAAAAATCCTTCCAAGCATTCGAGGCTTGACCATTATCAATCTTGTTTGACAGCTAGACGCTTATATTCTCACATTGTAACTTGTGCTTTGCCTGTGCTAGAGGCGGGGGATAAAACAATGATGAAGACACAGTCCTTGCTTTCAAGTAGCTCAGTCTGAAATGGAAATCTTACAGTCTTAATCTTAATGTAGTTAGCGTTTTCCCTCAGTTCTTCCTCATTTGATGCAGTGAAGAATCACAGGTCATTGAGATTTAATAGTTTTATTAAAAGTATATTTTAGAAAGACAAAGAATGCCCCAAGGAGGCACATCGTCCCTGTGCTGTAACCAACACAAAAAGGCCACAAAAGAAGAAGAGCCAGAAGAGAGGATGTCTGCCTTATATTTGGGCTGTGATGGGTGGTTCCAAAGGCATTCCTAGATGATTGATTGACACCTGACGAGTATATATCTCTTTGCCTAGTGTGCATGTGCATACCCAGAATACAGTCTGTTATAATTAGATTCATGAACTTAGAGGCATAAACATCGTATTATAATGAAACTTAAATTGTAGATAAATTATGGTAGTACTTCCTGCACAGGCATCTGTAGCCAGAGTAAGTCGGCTAAGGTTATGACCCTCCTGTCCTTTGTCTCTGGGGACGCAGGAGGGATTCTCTAGCTACCAGTAGGATGTTCTTTGGGTGATCTCTAGGCCAGGCTCCTATTCCTTTGTTCCCCCTGTCACTCATGTCTGACTAGCTACCTAACACCACCGTTAGATTTTTCTTGATTACCTCATTCGAACTTGCCATCTGGCTCTCAAAGAACCCTGAGTCATTCAAGGCCCTCCATGATCTGGCTCTAAACTCTCAATCCAGCCACATCTGTCAATGCATCTCATTCATCATCTCTACCCTCTCTTCAAAAGACCTCACAACGGAATAATATTCTGGAAAGGCCTACTTATCAACAAATGATACCCTGTTCATGAAGACTCACTATCCCAATTCACAGTCAAAATTAAACCCACCTTTCTCTTTCTTTCTGATAGCAAATCAAATGCTAAAGTATTGCTTATTTCATTCAGCCTGCTCTGCTCTTATTTTCATGCTTATCTTCCTTATTGGGCCACTTGTTCCCTTTCTCACATCTGAAAACCAGTCTGTAGTGGGCAGCGACTGTGTGTTTAATTGATAAGAAGTGGGCTTGCTTGCAGGATAAACATGCAATCATTTGATGGTTAATAATATAATCTGGGAATAACCTAATCTATTTGCCTTTGTTATTTTGCACACTTTTTTTTTTTTTTTTGCTGTGGATAGAAGGGAATTTGAAATGAATCAATTGTGTTGAAGAAGAGGCTGAAACTTCTCAAGGATAACCATGTTTATGGATTTGATATAGACAATTAAAGGCTCTTTCTTCCATTGACAACGATTTTCAAACACCAACTCTCCTATGTGAACTCTATAATATTTGCTTTGTGAGGGGAAATTCAGCTTAGCTTGAATTGATGGAAATGAAATGAGTTCAAGTGGAACTCTGATTCGAGAGGATTTCTTTTTACTAGCCACTACCCAGTTTCCAGAGAAGACCTCAAGTATAAGATACAAGAGTTATGATGTGTAGAATAGGTTGAAGGGGACACTTGTCTTTTGGCCAACATAACTTCATGCTTGAGTCCAGAGTGCTACTTTCCTATTTGTTTCTTTTGCTTGCTTAGCAAGCTTGTGATCCTTCTCAGTAAGAGAGATACTTTTTTGTCCTAAAGTCAATCCCTTTCCTAGCAAATGTTCACAAGTTATATCTTCTCTTTCCCCTCAGCTCAATGCTTTGCATGGAGGTTAACATGTAAATGTTAGATTGCCAGCAGATTCCCAAGGTGTGGGTTAGGGAGCAGCTGTTTGCCCCTAGAGCTCCTGGACCTTAAGGCTCCTCTATCAGCTTTCTTTATTACTTGATCAGCACTGTCACTAATGCAAATCTATTTCCCCACATGAGGAGTGACATTAATTTTATGTTGTTTACGTACTCTTGCCATAAGGTTAAGCAATTCCTACTATTAAGCTTGATGAAATTGCATTACCTTAATGAAATGCACTTTACTGATAAAGAAGAATGTCACTTTCACAAGTGGAAGCACTGTTAGCAAATTTTTACGAGAGAATTCCCAAAATCATATCTTAATTGCTTGGACAGCTGTGTAGTTTACATAACGAGCAAACAATGCCAAGGTTTTTTATTTCCTTTGTCAGCTGTACTGGATGTTAGTATGCATGGTGGACCTTTTTTGGGCCTTTTATTACTTGATTGCAAATCATTCTTCATTGTTGCCCAAATTTATGGAAGGACATTGCTCCCTGAGGTGCCATTTCCTTTCAGGTCTGTAACTGAACATGACTGATGGTGCCAGAGTAACAGTTGCTTATTACTGCGTTCACTGAGCTGTGATTGCTCCAATACTTTATGTTGGCAGATGTGTTTCCCTAGGAACAGCATCTCTGAGACAGAGGTCATTGATCAAACCCCCTCTGGCTGTTCCATTATGTGCAAATTATTGCTAAAAGCAGAGAGGCTGCAAGGGAGGTGGTATGTACTCATTGCAGATATAGGGAAGGGAAGTCCAAAAAAAAAAAAAAAAAGAGAGAAAGAAAAAGAAAAAGAAAAAAGAAATGAAAGGCAAGTATAATGATGTAGTAAAAAATTCCACCTAAACTAGAACAATGTTTTTATAATATAAATTAATAGAGAAAAGGGGGAAATTAAGTGACTTTGAAAGACACACAATGGGAGAAGAGTCAGATTTTATTGTTTTGGAGTAACCTCTAAAATTGGGATTGCTGACATCATCCTTGGTGGGTGTCCAAAGCTAGAAGGAGGCATATGTGTGGGCTGTACCCTGGACATTGTTGTCCTAATAGGGTAAGGATTAAGGCATTTAAGTAACCATCATATGACACTGTCTTCTGTCCATTTCTGGCCAAATATTTAGGAAATGCTGGAGACATACAGGGGACATATGCAGAGATCTTCCCACCCCCAGCTTCTCAACACAGGGACAGAAGCGATAATGGATTGACTGATAAATGAGAAGCACTTAAATCTAGACTGTCCTTTGCTCCATCTTGATAGAGTGAGACTTCTTAGTTTTCTGCTTGGCTGCAGCAGTGGCTCTTCTCAGCAGATTTCTATTCCAAGGAAGACGAATGGCTCCCCGTGCAGGTGTCCGTCCTTTGCTAGCTTCGGTGGGACTATAGGTTGGCTCAGGTAGAGTATGTGGCCTGCACACTCAGCAAGACTCCAGTGGTGCTGGGATTTCCTAGCCACAGACTGCTACCTCATTTCTCATATTGACTCACTTTTTAGTGTTGGCAAGACTCACCTTTTTATTATTGCAATTCCGGTTTTCCTTATCTGTAAAATCTTTCTTTATACAGAGCCAGATATTTCCCAAGGCCTAAATCACTCCTTTGAAACATAGAGGCTTCAGGAACAGTAACTGTTAATTTATGGGACACTGACAGTAACCTTCAGAGTTTAAGTTTTGCCAAGATCCTACTAGATATTGTAGTTACCCCCAGGGTAAGTTGATGTTACAACAACAAAGCCCCCAAGGAAAGATGAGGGTGGGGAGAGAAGTTTCTTTACTTGCAAACAGAGGGGTACCAGGCTTTATGTTTGTTGTTCCATAGTGACTGCTAATGTTCTCTGGAGTGGCAGGCAGATTTGGCACCCTTTTTCTCTGATGGTAGGGGTAGTCAGAGTAATGAAGGTGCCTGTTAAATAATGCTTTCAAAAAAGAGGTAAAACATGACTCTCATACATATCT
>NW_011888980.1:304558-327646 GCF_000151845.1 Pteropus vampyrus | reverse complement strand
ATGTAAAGGGGATGTTGAAATATCTAGGAGGCTATTGGAAATGTTAGGAGTGATGAAATCACCGATGAAAAGGGCATAAAGAGAGAATTCCAGGGCTGAGGACAGCCATAAAGTTGCCTACACTTGGGGGAGCAGGAGGAGAAAGTAGAGCTAGAAATGGAGCAGAGATTGATCAGACAGGTAGAAGAAGAGCCACTTTCTGCAGAGAAAGAGAGAAGTTTCAATGAGGCTGGAGTTAGCAGTGTCAAATACTACTGAGAGGGAATGGAGGATAGACACTGAGATGTGGTCACTGAGAAAGGAAGGCTTGTACTAGATTATAAAAGTTAAGAAGTGGGTGAAGAGCTAGAATGGAGAATAAAATTAAAATACTTGTTCAATAAGTTGTTATTGAAAAGAGAGGGTAAAAAAAGAAGAGAAGAGAGCCATGAAATGATGATCATTGTCTAGTCAGAGTGGAGGGAAGTATTTAGGATGTGGAAAATTAAGCTGGTCTTAACTTAGTTAAAAGGGCTTGGAGAGAGATTGAAAATGAGAAACAGAGGGAAAAATTCTGAAGCAAAAGAAGAAAGGATAAAATCAAGTAGCAAAATAGAGAAAGATTTTTGAGATCAAGTGGAGGGAAGTTGAAAAAATTTCTATCCTATTGAGCTGATTTTGGTAAGGGTGAAATTGAAGGGTCCCAGAAGGATGAAATAGAGGTGAAGATTTAGGAGACTGAAGAAATTTTGAAACCCCTGCTCAAAGAACATGAGAGACATCCAACAGGGGACAAAAGGATCCCCAGGTGACATCAAGGGATCACTTCAGGTTAAGTTCCATATGTAGAAATGTGTTCTGTGAAGTCCTTGGCACCTGGTACTGGGACCGTTATCATGAGGGAAAGTAAGTTTGGGGTGTCTGTGAGGGAAAGGTGGCGCAATGTTATAGAAGTAAGGGATTATTCCATGGTTGTGATGAAATGACTGGCCAGGCCAGTTAGATAGTCGAATGAGTCCAGAACAGAGCCTTTGCCCAACCAAGAGGCATGGCAGAGATCAAAGATCTAGAGATGATAATGATCATAAAAAGCAGAGTGAGTATGTAAGTAGGTGGTTAATTAAAAGATCTGATCATGTAAGCAGGTGATTGGTTAAAGTGGAGTAGACCTGTGTCATGGCAGCTGAGATAAGGGAGGAATTTGAGGCCTTTGTATTCCGAGATCCACTATCACGTGCAAAGGGCAATGGCAAAGATCTGAGGCTGGTACTTGACATAGGTGCTTGGAAAGAAAGAAGATGCCTAATTGGATGGGAGATCTATAAAGGATGAGAGGTTGTTGTGCAAGGGTAGAGTGCTTGGACGTGGTTCCATCTTTTGTGTTTATGAGAAAAGTCTGGGGGCATAGTTGAAAAGTGTTTTGGAGGCCAAGGACAATTCTTCAGAAGAATCTTTGTGAGGATTTTTATAAAATATAAGTGGATAGATGTAAGTAAAAGAGGTTAAAGATATAAATAATTTATTCTTATTTTAAAGTTAAAAATGGATTTGATCTAAAAATGTTAGATAAGATAATAGTGCCTTTTTATGAGGGGAGAGTAATTACGTGTGTGTGTGTGTGTGTGTGTGTGTGTGTGTGTGTGTGTATAAGGGAGAGGGGAGGAAGAGAGAGAGAGGGAAAGAAAGAGAGAATATGCACATGTGTTTTTAAAGCAAAGATATAGATGCAGGAGGTCGGCAAGGTATAGTGGTAAAGTTCTGTTATGAGACCACGACCAGATCTTTTTCTCTCATTTTCTTGCTAGTCTTGGGCCATTTCACTGCTAATCTACACATCCATCAAACAAACAGGAAAAGGAAATGGAGAGTTGAATTACAAATCTGTCAATTTTGTTATTCTTGGCAGTTCAGGTTCAAGTTGTGGTGGGGGTAGAGTTTGAAACAAATGACAAAAATTAGATTTCCTGATTGTGGGAACATTGTTATGGATAATGAGTTGACTACTTGAAACGCCACACACAGGCTGGATTTATGGCTTCTTTGGGTATTCTATGGTATTGGAATACTTTTTTTTTCAATGAAATCTAGTTACCAAACTTGTTTTTCCTTTAGATTTTTCTGCTTTTTATGTCAGCAGGTGGAAAGCAACAATAAAATGCTCTGGGCACCTGGGAAAATACAACGTAGTGGGTATGAATTTCACAGGCCACAGACTCAGATGTGCAAAAATAAAACAGTTTCTATTTCATACCTTTTTTTAGCTTAAAAGCAGAAAACGGCCTCTCTGGTTCAAGATAAACTCAATCAATTTTATTTTTCAGATGTTTCAAGATAAATATAGTTAAAACCAGTGTTGTTATCTTCCCATTCTTTCTTCCCAGTGTAGCAGCTAAGTTCTCAGAGGCTTTGGGCTTCACGATATTGAAGGAAGGTGATGCTCAGGCAGTGATTGTCCTCTGCCTCCTGCTGGGATCCATCAAGGTGTATCTCATTTTGGCTGGTCATTTGCTCATTGTCCTCTATCACTAAAAGTAAAAGTGATTGCTTTTCTGCCACGGCCTCTGGTTAACATGTCAGAGCATCTGTTGCCTTTTTGAAGTCTTTCTGATCTACTAGCCATCTCTCAGCTGTGTATAAGTCTCCCTTATGGAGCCTTAGAGATTTTCTGATGTTCTGTTCATACTGCCTGGGTTGCCTACACCTTTCAAGGTTGTCCTCACTTGCCTGCATGGACCTCTCATTTAGCCATTGACACTCTACAGAGCCAACCCCATGATGGGTATAAGGCTTCTCCATAAGGCCTACACCTTCCCTTTAGCTATATACTCTAAGATATGAGGCACAGGTACCCTCTGATCTCGTATTTCTCTAAACCTGAAACTAACTTCACTCAAAGTTTTGACTTTGTAGGTGGATATGGCATCCTTTCTCAAAGATACCAGTATGCCCTCTTTCTCTAGCCCTTCTTCCCCATTTTATCAACCCCATTTTCTTCTGTGTCAGATAACTTGCTTTTATACCAACAAGCCTTCTTCTCAAATCTATTACTTATGCTATTAATTCTATGTACTATAGTCATTTTCAAAATGAAGGGTTTGGGGATGCAGATAATCATTTTTATAATGGCTACTCTGGACAAACCACATATCCACTGGCTTCTCCACCCCAATAAAAGCAGAACCCCAGGCCTAGGTGCGTGTTCTCTTTTTCCCTGGACCTCTTTGTGAGGCCCCAGATGTGCTGTGTACTTTTCAGGTCCCGTGAGTAATAAACCTTTATTTTTTCAAAGTTTCCCATTAGTCGTTGCTGAAAGACATCTTGCAAACCTAGTAAGAACCACGAGAGCCCATCCAACCACAGCATCAGTTATTGATAGATTGAGACCGGCACAAAACAATCCCAGGCATAGCACGTTTTTTTGTGCCCGGCTTTATTGAGCTTCACAGATGTTGCGTGTTTTACAAATTGAAGGGAAGATGCTCCACCAGTAAAAAGATTATGACACGCTTGGTTATGACACTTGCTTTGTTGCAGTGGTCTGGAATCAAACCTGCAATATCTTTGAGCTGAATCATATTAACTAGATTATCTTTTTGTATGTTCTTTTCTCTTCAGAAACTTGAGTAAAGTCAGATTTAAGGATTTAAGCCTGGCCTTGGCAATTTTTACTGTGTGTGTGTGACACAATATAGAGATTTCAATCAAAAACAGTGCCTCCGAGGGCTGGCATAGGGGAGTGGCAGGCGATATGAGCAAGAGGAAGGAAAATTTTGAAAGACAGAAGCTGGAGATGGGATCCAGGCATCCTTTCGCATTGGTATTCTCCCTCCATTACCAACCAGGAAGGACCTGGGCTTGCTTGGATTAAGAAAGTATGCCCTGCAATGTGCATTGCCATTTAGTTTGTGAGTGATGATTATTTTCTCACGCATGGTTTGGTCTTGGAAAGCAATGCTGTAGTGAGATAGCTGGAGTATAGATAGGGCTGAAGAAACCAGAGTCCTTTTTAGTTATTTAAAATATATATCAACTATAACATTTGGCTTGCTTGGTGTTTATGTTAAAATTAATTAACAAAATATAAATATCAATGTATTTTACGTAAATATATAGATTTCTGATTTCTTTTGAAAAAACCAAACCAGGAGATCTGGCAACTCTGTGTCAGCATCTCCTAGAAGCTAACATTGGCTAAAGCCATACCTGACAACTTTTACACGATATGGCATTCTCTCTGCAGTTAACCATGGGCCCCACCACTCCCTACTGTTATATCTAGACTGATTTCTGTTGGCTGTTGTCTACTGCAGAGTTTTGATTTTATGATTCCTGTATTATACCAGGCTGGAAATTTCCGAAATAGACAATCGCAAATATGGCAGATATATTGAGGTTCATGCTTTTCTAAGAAATCCCAGCTGTCATTATTCAGACCAGGTTATTAAACATCTATTTTAGTATTTTGAGGTATAAGTAACTTATAGGGACATGCACAGACATTAAATGTAGGGTGCAGTAAGTTTTGATAAATGCATATTTCCAGTGTTACTGACACATAAATGAAGCTGTTGGACATTTCCATTACCCCAGAAAACTCCCTTCTACTCACTCCCTCCACCCACATGTAACCACTGTTGAAAGTTTTATTGTTATAGATTAACTTTGCCCATTTTAGAACTTTATATAAATTGAATACAGTATGAATGTTTTGTGTTCATCTTCTGTCTTTTAGCATAATGTTTTTCAGATTCATCCTTGTTGGAAGAAGCAATTGTTTTTTCTTTTATAATGCTGAGTAGTTTCCCATTGTATAAATATGTCGTCATTTATTTATTCACTTACGTCTTGATGGACACTTGGGTGTTTTCCAGTTCTTGGCTATTTTGAATGAAGCAGGTAGAACATTCTTGTGTACATCTTTTTGTGGATATATGTTTTAATTTCTCTTAAGAAGAGAGGCATCTGAGGAATGCAAAGGAAGGGGCTTACAGAAATGACTGACTCAGCCGGTTATAGATTAACCACATCCTATAGATCTCTGAATGGCCTTCTGGAAACTTGTCACACCTACATGAGAAACGATCTGTAAATAGATAGAACTGGTGGTCCAGGAATTTCTTCCCCCTTGCTGCCCCCACCTGAAACTCCCCCTCTCTATCCTGAGTCAGGAGGTGCACGTAGACTCTTAGACAAAGGAGTCATGCACTCCTTGCATGGACACTGCAGAGGTATACAAGCTGTAAGAAATCAAACCAGGGTGAGCTCATGCTTTTGTGCTGGTTAAAGCCTCACGCACTCCGCTGGCATTAAATTCTCCTTCCTCTAACAAAGTTGTCTGAGTGTCCAATTTCCTCCATTGGGTGTCGCTTCCTGCAACACTCTAGGGTAATCACCTGAGAGTCAAATGTTTCAATGATAGGGTAGATGTAAGTGAAACTTTTATCAGAAACTGCCACTAGATCCAGAGCAGTTGTACAATTTTACACTCTTGCCAACAGTAAATGAAAATTCCAATTGTTCTGCATCATTGGTAACAATGGATATTGCCAGTTTTTTAGTTTTATCTATCTAGTGGGTATTGACTGGATCTCACTATAGTTTTAATTTACATTTCTCTGATAACTAATGATATTGAGTATTTTTTATGTACTTATTCACTATTCACATATCTTTCTGTGTAGAGCATCTAAGTCTTTTGTACATTTTTATTTCATTTAACAGTATTTTGAGTTGTATGATTTTTATATATTCTGTATACAAATCCTTTGCCGAGTGTATATTCATATACATATATTGTATAATTGTATTAAACATTTAATTTTATGTGGTTCTGTCTTAGACATTATAAAAGAACCAGATGTAGAACCGGTTTGCAAAATAATGTTGGTCTCAAGTACATAAAGGGACAGTAACGTGACTACAAATTGTTGACTAGACTCAAGGAAATCAGCACAACTGCTTTCTGCAGTAATGAATATAAAGCTTGGAATGTCCTCAAAATAACAAGATAAGTTATAGTAAAGGCTTACATTTTTGTGTCTTTGTGTGTATTTGTATACATTTTCTTTTTCAGAGAGGGAGCTTCTAAAATTTTACCACTAAATAAAAGGAGCAAGTTCAATCACACAGCTGTGTGATTATACCTGTTCCTTTGGGCAGGCCACTCTGCTCTGAGAGCCTTCGATCACCTTCTTGCTGGGTACAACTACAATTCACCTGAAGTGGTGTCAGCAGTACTCTTCATCACGTGCCGGATAATCATTTCTCCTTTTAGTGTAAAAAGATCATATCCTTCTGTGGTTCTTAGGAAGGAGTAGCTGGCCTGAGGAAGCATGTGGCAGGTTCTGCTTTGGTGAATGAGAAAAAGCATGAACTGTGTTGGTTTGGAACAACAATTGAGGAACAAGTAGCAGAGTCTAGCATCCTTAGCATCCTATGTCTATTTAGTGAATTCAGACCCCTGCTCAACCCATTACAATGTCATGTGCTTGCTCAAAACCTTCAGTGGTTCCTGAAGTCCTAGAGTATGGAGTTCAAAGTCCTTCAACATTAAGTACAAACTGACTTCACAAGCCTTATAACCCATGCCATAGTGGGTTATCAGTGCTGCCTACCAAATATTTCCATCTCTCCTTTTCGGAATGCATGGTATTAGGTGTGATCAAGTGACTTGCTTTGGTGAATAAATATGTGAGAGGAAGTGGCTTCTGTCACTTCTGGCAGAAATGTGTGTGATTCATCAGATTCTCTTTCTAATTGCGTGTTAATTGTGGAATTCCAGTCATGGCATTGCAGTATAGGACATGGTGTTTCCCAGATCACCTAGAGGAATGCTTAAGTGTGTGTATACGAAGAAGAGTAGAAAGATCAGGGGCTTGGAGTCAAGTCAGGCAAATCCGTGCTCCACTACTTGAACGTAGAATAGTGGATTTTACCTAGAGTAATAGTTTCACTATTCCTGTCTTGTGCCTCATCTCTTGGGCTTTTGAATCCCACATCTCTGAAATGGGACAATTATATTTACCTTGCATCATAGTCTTTTCAAGCTGCTATAACAAAAATACTATTAAATTAGATGGCTTGAACAACAAACATTTATTTCTCAGTTCTGGAGTCTCAGAAGTTTAAGATCAAGGTGCTAGCAGATTTGTTGTCTTGTGAGGGCCCGTTTCCTGGTTCACGGATGGCTGTCTTCTTGCTGTGCCCTCATGTGGTGGAACAAGAGACCTCTCTGGGGCCTCTTCTGTAAGAGCACTAATCCCATTCATGAGGGCTCCATCCTCATGATTTAATCACCTCCAAAGGTCTCACCTTCTAATACCATCACACTGGGGGGCTGGGATTTCAACATATGAATTTCGTGGAGGCCATAAACATTTAGTACATAACACCTTGGAAAGTACTAGAAACAATGTTAAGAAAATCTGACACAGTAGTTTATGTTACACACCTGCTTTGTCAAGCAAAGTAGTCACACAGGTGAATTTATGTTGAATCTTTAAAATGAACAATAGGAGAAGCAGGCTGAGAAAATTTGCATTTGAGGTTTTAGGGTAGGTTATTAGTCATGATAAGAATACTCTTCAACTATGTTTCCATTCTAAAGTTTAATGTGAAGCCTATTTTTTTGTAAGGAGAATCCAAGGTAGCATTTTATTTATCAAAAGCAAAACAAAAGTAAACAGTATCTCATTTCCTAACAACTAATATTTGATGCCAAAAAGTTGGTAATCAAATGTAAGCTAGGTATTCGTAGGATTTAGTAGCTAATGCCCAGGTCATCTTTACTTACTAAATTGTCCTATATGTTTGGACTTACCACCTTCCCAAATCTCTAGGTTACGTTGGGAGAGTCACATTTTGACCTACAGCATTTGCAACTGTCTGATCTTCAGCAATTTTTTAAATAAAAACAATTCTTTTTGTAGATTTTATCTAAGAACCTTCAGTACGTCAATGGAATTTAATCGCTAGGAAAAATTTTCAGTTATTTTTTGAAGTGAAGCAAACTTGTTCTATTTTCCTAATGTCAGTAAGCAGAAAGAGATTTAAAAATTACTGTAACTTTTTAGACATTGCCAATGTAAAATATAATTATTTTATTATGAGCATTAATTATCATGCTGCTCAAACTTGACTCCTTTTTGGAAGTTTACAGATTTCAGATTGTCAGGGAAATGACATATAATTTGTTTTCCAAATTAAATTATTAGACAGTGGCATGGCTTGTGCAATCAAAACTTTACTTGAGAAAACATTTCATAATTAAAATGCCAAGTGTAGGGAAAAGGCAAAATATCAGCCAACACTTTCAAATTTTGTTTATTAGAAAAGCCAAATTTAAAAAGTTTAGGCCTAACGAGAGATATAACAAAGGGAGGGAAGTGTCACAGGTACCTCCTTCAGAAGTTTGACTCAGTATAAATAATTTATTTTTCGTATTTAATTTAATCTTTATAATCTAGTTTATTATGTCCTGAAGTCTGATATGTTCCCAAATTTGTCATAATATTTACAAAAGCTGCTGACCTTTCAAGAAAGATGGGCTCATGGCGATCATTTCATCCAATTCAGTTGGAGAATTGGCGGTCCACACATACAGTTGTCTCACTCTACTCAGGTCGTGGCAGAGGAAGGATTAAACACCAGAACTCTTATATTCCTGGCCTGGGGCTCTTTCAAGCTGTAAGTCTAATCGTTACTTAAGCTGTCACATTCCTGCAGTGCCAATGTTTTAGAAATGAATAAACCAGTACTGGATTCAGGCATCAACTGAATGACTGGTTTATATGATCCACACAGCCACTCTTAACTACCAATGGCGTGATTTCTAGTGGGAGAGTTCTAGGATGAAGACTATGTACATTTAGCAAGCTCCATCTTCTTCAAACAAAAGCAAACAGCAAAAAGATATGATAACAAAAACACAAACTCCATTTCTGAGAAACTGAAAAAGAGAATGAAATAATTTGTAAGGGGTGCCAAAATAAGTTTAATGCAGGAGACATTGTGAATGAGTCGAGAGAAGCAGGGGAGAGAGATGTTAGAGATAGAGGGAGATAGAAAGAGAGAGAGAGAATATATCCTGCAGAAGCAGTTAGGTTCAGAGAAGCAGAAGAGACTCTGCTACAAGAAAAATCCCACCGACCAGTTATTTTTCCAAAAAGCTGTATTGCTTTGTAGAAGCTAAAGAGAAGAAAACCCTCTGCAATGTGAAAACCAGTTAGTCTAGGATGTTATCTTTGCTCTTTCCCACATATGGAAATGACTTGAAGATAGTCAGTTCCTAAAATCCCAACTCATTTAATAATCAGCAACATAAAATGAACTTGCACAACATCCTTAAAAATATAAGAGAAAAGGAGGAATTAGTAGCAAAAAGTGTTGATCAACAATGTTCACCAGAAAAATGTTACCCTGGGACAGGTGAAATTTGTGAATAAATATTTCAACACGAACTAAAAACTTTATGAACCAGTTGCTTCTTTGAAGTAGAACCACAAAGAATCAAAGAAAAACTCATAGAAAAGATGATGAGGCAGTAAGAGAAAATAAAATACAATTTGGTAGAACTTGAGATGAGTAGAAGAAAAAAATTATTATGGAATAAGATAAAATTGGAAGAAGGCTAGTCTGACATGCGTTGTAGAAAACACAGTAGATACATAAGAGAGAACTGAGAAGAATTAGAATAATTGAAATATAAACTGAATTTAAAAGGATTAAACAATATGTAGACCCAGAGAATAGAAAAAGAAGACCTAAAATAAACACAATGTTATCATTAACAAGAAAATAATAAACAAAATATCAAGATTTAATTAAACATCTATGTGAAGGAATTTTAAGACACCCCTAAAGGACCTCCCCCCCCCAAAAAAACCCAGATATATAGGTATATTCTGTTCCTAGACATGAAATCCCAACAACAAAAATATTAATTCTAGGTATATTATGACAAATTATATTTCACTTTAAAATTGTCTATTGTGTCCATGTTTTCAAATTTATTTTCTTAGAGTTGAGTAAATTAGTTCTATGTGATCCCTTGAATTGCCCTATAATCTGGGTTATTTACTATTGTATTTTTCAACTTTATTTTTTGAAAACACGATTGATGACTTTAATACTTTTCAGAGAATCAGCTTTTAGCTTTGTTTACTAGTTATATTGTTTATGTATGACAAAGATTTAATCTTAAATCAATGTGGAAAAGGTGACTATTTAGGAACTAATAATGAGATATGTAGCATCCTAGTATATTTCAAACATCACCTTGAAAAATAAAAAAGTGATTAAAAAATGTAAATATCAAAAGTGAAATTCATAAAAATAATAGAAAAAAAGCAAGGGAGAATTATATTTAAATTTGGAGTGGGTAAATCTCTTCTAGGTGACATAGAATTAAACAGCTTTATAAAATATTTATAAATATGACTATGTAAAAATTAAAACACAATCTTCTACATGGCAAAAATGCTGTAAGTTAAAACACAAATAATGAACCAAGAATAATATCTGAAAATCACATCACCAAAAGTGGCTCATCTCTCCAAATACAAAGTTTCTAGAAATTTGTAAGAAAAAGATCAACGAACCAAAAGAAAAACAGGCAAAAAAAGCGAACAGAAAGTTCACAGGAAATGACATTCAAATGGCTCTTACACGTATGCAATGATGCTCATTCATAAAAAGAAAAGCCAGAATAAAAAAATAGAGATGCCATCGTTCCCTATAGCGTTGGTAAAAATTAAATAAAAAACAAAAACTGGTAACATAAGATGTTGGTGAGGCAGTGGGGGATATACATTCATTCCTGGTGGGAATGCAAATTAGTGCAAGCACTATAGAGGCCAATCTGGCAGTATATATCAAACTTACAAATGTATTTACCCTGTCACCTAGGAATTACACTTCTCAGCATGTGTCCCATAGATATACTCATATATACTCGAAATGACATATATACAAGATTATTCACAGCAGCATTATTTGTAATAGCAGAAAATAGAAACATCTTAATGCCATCAATAAGAGACTGATTACATTAGTTGTGGTATATACCTAAACTGGAATATTGTTGCTATAACTATATGAAAAAGCTATATGTAAGCTGATGTAGAAAGATCACTAGTATACACTGTCAGGGAAAAAAAGGGTGGCAGAGAAATGTAAATATAAATAAATACACACACATAAGCATACATATGTATACACACATATATGCACATGTATACATGTATGTTGTGTGGTATTATTTGTCTAAAACAGTAAAAAAATTATTATAAATCAATAGATGTGTGAGAATGTGTGTCTGTGTAATGTGTATAATTTTTATATTCATATTTAAAGATTACCTAGAAATAGAAATATTAAATACCATTGTGAGGGAAGGGACTGAGTAAATGGGGTATGAGAATGGAATGATATGCTTTTCTGAATAATATTTTATAGTTTTGGAGTTTGAACCATGTAAAAATATTTGTCTAATTTTTTTATCTGCAAAATAGAATTAAATTATAGTGTAAACTTTTCATGCTTTAGTTTACTCTTAGATTGTGGTGTTGGAATTAGAGCGATATTTTTCTCACAGCAGTCTGTGAAATCTTAATGTTTTGGGCCACCAAGAAATTTGAGCAACGTGAAGCTCTAGACTTTTCTTCAGCATTTTCAATGAAAATAGCATTATGTATGTTCTGTTTGAAAGAACAGCACCCCAGTCTATTGTTGCTCACACCTGGGCTCCTGGAGAAACCAAGATTTTAGGGTACAAGTGTTAGGGCAAAGTGGGGCAGGAAACCCAAGGAAACATGGAGATTAAAATTGGGGGCTATGTTCCCACCACTTAGCATTTCACAGTATGTCGATAGTTGTCATACTGATTCAGTCTGAACCTTTACCAACACCCTGCTCTACACCAGGTCTCCTGCTTGATTTTAGGACAGAGTAACAAAGACAAATTGCCCTCCTCTTCCCCTTCCTGGGGAATGAGACTTTGGAGCAATGTGTCATTTGGGGTGGGACAGGTTCAGTTCTGTACTCCGCATGGCTTACCGTCCACGCTCCTCAACAGTGCCAGGAGAGCTACATTTCAGTTCCTTCGTCCCTGGACCATCTGCATGTTCTTGCCATTCTTTCTGTTCCCTGGGTTTATACACTTCTGTCTGAACCCTAAATCCCCAGGTTCCTGTCATTCCTCCCATTCCCACCCTGCAGACATCTGACTCCACTGTGTCTCTGTGAAACATTCTCCAGCATGATGCTTCCAGAACATGGCCCCATTGGGCCTTCAGTTTCACACACTGAATTTGGCGTCAGGTGGTAAATTTAGTAAAAGCTTCTTAGAATGAGATTCCTTATATTTATCTCTTCTTCCTATTTATCTGCTAATAGTTTTTACCAACCCATCTTAAACATGTTTTTGAACTCTAGCAGTAAAAATATCTCCTACAATTATTTTTTAATGCTTACTTCCCAGTAATTCTCATCCTCGGTTGTTACTCCTAAAGACAAAATCTTTTTTAAAAACATATTTATCTCTGTTGCCATTTATTTCCTTTCAAAAAATATTTATCTCTGCAGAAATATTGAACAGTAGAGGCGCTGACCTGTGGGGTGGGTGCTTTTGAGAAATAGCCTGTTGTTAACAGGTCTCCTGACAAGTGTCTTTACTTGGAAGGAATTTCAGAGAGACG
Organism: Pteropus vampyrus; assembly: GCF_000151845.1. NCBI lineage: Eukaryota > Metazoa > Chordata > Mammalia > Chiroptera > Pteropodidae > Pteropus > Pteropus vampyrus. Next base: position 314,972 of record NW_011888980.1, on the reverse strand, counting down.
CAGAGCCATATACCTTATTTTCTGGATACAGATAAGAAAAATAGGTAGAAACTCCACAGCAACTAAATATCAAGGTGAGTGAACTGTGCTAGAGTAACTTTTCCAGATGTCTTTGGGCTTTGCAGGTTGGTACTGTCTTTAGGGAATGGCTTGGATTTGATTTAACATTTTCTAAATTGGTTCATCCACCTTTGAGTTTGCAGGATGTATTGCTTCGTGCTCCCTCAGATTAATATACTGCCAGCAGGTCTGACATTCCCATCTTAGGAAATTCATTAACACGTTGGGAAATCCGGGCCCAAGTGTGGCACCAAAAGGTTAATCTATCCTCCTTCCTTCTTCTTAGCAACTTTAGAGTGAATTATACTCTAGTCGTTTCGGGCGAACGAATGAAGGCAATATACCTTTCCTGTGTTTAAAGTGGAATTCATGCACGGCTAGATTTTAGTCAAGATGCATAGACATCTTGTGTGTTTATGTTTGTTGCACACATATCCCGCCTCTCCTAAATACTTTTAATATAGTTGTAGCATGGTTTCCTTAACAATTTTAGGTTTGTCTTTTGCTTCAACTCATGAGTAAAAAAGCAATCTGCAGGTACCACTACAGAGATTTAGACTTTCCAGGCCATTCCAGAGAGGAAGGGAAACCCTCATAACCTAAGAAGGAAACATGGACTTTGCCTAGATGCCTCTGTTTGAGGCAAATTTATGGCAGCATCTTCATTTGGTCTGAAGTTTCTGGCTGCCATACTTCTCATTCTCTTTGAGATTGTTACCACTTCCTTCTTGCTTTATTTTAGCACATTTTCCATGTGCAGCTGCCTCCTCCCACCTAAGAAACAGTAGTGAACACCTTGACTATGGCATTCCATTGTTTCTTGCTTTTGCCATTGAACTAAACCTTGGTTCACTACGACACAAAACCTCCGGCTGACTTCAGCTCTCACAAACTCAGATTTATTGCCAAGAAATTGGAATTTCTTTATTATTCTCTCTTATCTATTTGCTTCCTCACCTCTTTCAAGCACCCTCTCCCTCCGCCTACCCTCCCAGCCTAACCTTATTGCAGAGATTATCAGGTTTACTTTTTGATTTTACTGCTTTCCATTCAATTTTTGCCCATAAAACCACTTTACTATTACAGAGTGAAATATTATTTTCATTACTTTCCTATCCTAAATATGCATAGCAATAACACATATGTGATATATAGCAAGTCCTGTATTAAATACATGATAGTACATAATAAGAATGTATCATTTTAATGAAATATTTTATTTCCTCTTTTGTTACTTATTGTAATTTGGTTTAATTTGGCTCTACTAACCTTTTTGCCCACTTGTAACTCTTATAACATGTTCTTATGAATACTGCATATTAAAAAAGAAAGGAAGAAAGAAAAAAGCCAGTCAGCATCAACTAAATATCAAGGTGAACATAAGGTCAGGTTCAAGTTTTAGGGGGAAAAAAGTAAAGAATTTAACAGAAAAATATCATGAGGAAGTGTGCACAGTATCCTATGCTTTTAATATGTTTTATTGTGATCATAATTAACAATATTATTCCTTTCTGAGGTTTTCATTCTTTCATTATTTTTAGATTTGAGGCTTTTGTCATAGATATAGGGGAAGTATCTGAGGAAAGACCTCTCAGCCAGCCTCTCTGGATAGGAGAGCTAGTTCCTTTTCTTTGCAGCCTAATCATTAAAGTGAAAAATGCTCATGTGGCAGAACAACTCCACAGGCCTGGCTTGTTTAATAGATTCTTAGTAAATTATATTAGCTCTTGAATACCATCCAGGTCCTTAATGATGATATTTCTGAAGGTGACAAGCTTCAATAGCTTGGAAAAGTTCATTGCAGTCTCTGGTGGTTGTGATTTCATCCTGATAAAATTATCATTTGTACACAGGCTTTTTAGCTATGGTTGAATTTCTTTCAGATTCGAGGACCTGGATCTGTAAGAATGTGGTATGGGGAAACCTGGGGACCAAGCCCTTGGCAAACGCTGAGGCCTAGAGGGCTGGCTTTCAGACTGTAGAGTAGTCAGCAGCACCTGCAGGGTTTGTTAAGCATGATTGCTGAAGATGTCCATGTCTGAATCCCCAGAACCAGTGAACATGCATGGCCAAGGAAAAAAAAGTGCAGACGGAATTAAGTTTGCTAATCAGTTGACTTTAAAATAGATTATTCTGGATTATCTGGAAGGGCCCAACGTAATCACAAGGATGCTTTAAAGTGGAAGAGGGAAGCAGATAGGAAGTCAGAGTGATGCAATGTGAGAAGAGCTTAATTTACTGCTTTGAAGATGGAAGGACAGGCTGTGAGCCAAGGAAAGCAGGTGGCTTCTAGAAACTGGAGAAAGCAGGGAAATGGATTCTTCCCTAGAGCCCCCAGAAAGGAATTCAGCTCTGCTGACACACTGATTTTATCCAAGTGAGATTTGTGTTGGACTTCTTATCTACCGAAGTGTAAGATACTGAATTTGTGTTTTACGCCAAAACAAAAGTAAAAAGCACATTTGCTGAATTCTACTCTCAGAGTTTCTGGTTCTAGAATGGGCCCAAGAATGCATATTTCTATCAAATTTCTGGGTGAAAATGATGCCTATACTGTCAATCTGTGGCCACATTTTAAGAATCTAGAAAAAAAGCTTTCGCAAGTCTGAAGATTTAAGAGTGTAAGATCTCATTGATGAACTGTGACTACTAGCTAATTGGCTAATTGCAAAGTCAAAGAATAATGAGCAGCTACCCCCCCACCAGGCTTCCATGTAATGCTGTGCTAACACAGAAATTGTCCACTCTTGTCCAGCTGCACTCTTTCTGCTGTGAGTTTTGGCCATTCTGTGGCTTCCTCTGTCTTTTGTTTTAATTATTTCTGAGCCATTACAGATTTGAATTTTAATCCTGACTCCATGTAACCATTGACTAGTCAGTCATATAGCTTCTGGCATTTAATTATAACCCTCTGAACTTCAGTTTCCTTATTGGTAAAATGAAAATACCTATTTCTAAGGCAATTATGAAACTGAAAGAACTTTTGTGCCCTACAACCTTGGTACAATACCAGGTACATTGCAGTATATGATAAATATTTGTCATCTCTGGTTTGTATTGCTTGAGAATATCTTTCTTGCCTTTTTCTCTTTTTAATGTTTTGGCACTTTGCTTCCATGCTTCTGTTTCTTCCCCTTTATTTATATTTCCTTGCAGGCTCACTGAAATGTGATGATTTCATGGTTATATGCAACACACTCCATCAGATCTGAGCTAAGCTCCTATCAGAAGCTTTGTGAAGTTCACAAGGAGCAGACTTCTTTTCTCCTTTATGGCTTGTGCCTTTAGCTTCTTCAAGATCACCTCATCCTGCTTTGAAGGACTTTATACAGTTATTCACTGAAGGGTTGCAGTTGTTTGCATTGGAGATGACAGTGCAAGGGGGCCAAGTTAAAAGTTCTTGCTTACCTGGAAGTTCACAGGAATCAAGCCGTTAGTTAACCCGCTCCTGTGATGCAAGGTCTGTGTCTTTTTCTTTAAAGAGTATTCTTCTCATCTGACAATCTTAATCCACCTTCCTAGGGTCCTCATGCTAAGTCCTAAATACTTGGTAACATGTCTTATCCCACATTCAAACCACCTAGATTCAAAATTATTCTGTCTGGACTTTGGAAGGAAGGATCAATGGTGCCTATAAACTTTTCTATACATAGAAGAAGGGATGAGTGGAAGTGGGGAAACTCCATTAGAGGACTGCTGGGGTCCCCAAGGTAGACATCCCCCAGAGGTCCCGGCTCCTCCAGCTTGAGATGCAAGGATATCTATTTCTTTAAAATGAAACACATATATACAGACCTCTCCCCAAAACAGACATTCATTCTCAAAGACAATTCAGTCTAAACTCATGTTGAAAAAAGAAACTATATCAGTACAGCTTCATAACTCTTAGGCAGGAAATAGCATTCTACTCCCATGAAAAAAATGGGTCATATTAATGTTTTAAATAGTATGAATTTGCTTCTTCCTTGTTTCTGCTTGGGTGCCTACAGGAATAAGACTGGGCCTGTTACCCTTTAAGGTCTGTTTCCTTATTTAAATATCTGTTCTACCAAGGGCTGGATTGGAAATGGCCTTTATTCTCATCAATCTTTATCTGGAGATTAAGAGTCAGTATTGAAGTAACAGGAACATTTTCCTTTCCCCAAACAAAGAGGTAAACTAAGTTACATCTTACCGTGTGCACCTTATGATATTTTTCCTTCTACTCTTGCCTCTGACTGCCTATTTTCAACATAACTGCCAGAGTGACTTTTTAAAATCAACTTATTGAGCTATAATTTATATATAAAGATATACATTTAAGTATATTTAAGGGAATTGTTTGATGAGTTTTGACAAATATATATACCCAGATTACCACCACACCACTTGTGACATTTATTTCTATTGTTCCCAAAAGTTCCCTTGTGTCCCTATGCAGTCGGTCACTCTACCTTTCTCTTGGTATCAACCATTGATCTTTTTTCACTAGAACTTGTTTTACTTGTTCTAAACCTTGTCTGACTTCTTTTGATCAACATATGTTTTAGAAAATCATCTGTGTTGCTGCTTATAACTGTAATTTTTTTCTTTTTATTATTGATTACGATGCAAATATATGATCATCTTGTGGTGTTTTTATCCAATCCCCTGTGGAGGTACATTTAGATTATGTCCAGTTTGGGGTTCTTTTAAACAAAGCTGTTATGAACATTCTTGAACATTTTTTTATAAACATATGTTTTCACTTCTCTTAGTTAAATAGGTAGGAGTGGAACTGCCAAATCATCTGATAAGTGTATATTTAACATTACAAAAACCAACAAACTCATTTCCAAAGTGATTACACCATTTTATAATCTCATCAGAAATGTATGAGAGTTCAATTTGCTCCAGCTCTTTGTCAACGATTAAAATCTTCATGCTTTTAATTTTGGTTATTCTAGTGGGTGTAAAATGATATCTCACCTCTGATTCTAATATCCATTTTTATGATGGCTTATGGTTATACATCATTCCACGTGCTTATTAGGCACGTTATATCTTCTTTTGTAAAATATCTGTAGAAGTCTCGCATCTATATTTTATTTGGTTGTTTTATGTATGTATACATTTTGTGAATATTTTATTCCAGTGAGTGTGGTATGGCTTTTTATTTTCTTAATTTTTCTTGAAGACAAAAAGTCAAATTTTGATGATATCACATTTACAATTGATTTTTATATATTGATCTATCCTGTGATCTTGCTAGTTTCACTTATTAATTCTAGTAAAACATTTTAAAAGTATTTTCAATAAGATAAACATGTCATCAGAAAATACAGTTATACTTTTTAAAAATCTTTATGTTTTATTTCTTTTATTTGTCTCATTGGCTAGACCATCAGTACAATATTAAATAGAAATTACAAGAGTGGATATTCTTGTCTTATTTCTGCTTTTAGTGTTCAATACCTGAACATCAAATATAATTAGCTGTAAGTTTTTTATGGATGTCCTTTAGCAAGTTAATTCCCTTTAATTTCTGGTTTGCTGAGTTTTATTATACATAAGTGTTTAAATTTTGTCCAGTGCTTTTTTGAAAGTGCTGAGATGTTCATTTAATTGTTCTCCTTTGTTCTGTTAGTATGGTGAACTACATTGATTGATTGCTGAATATTTAAATAACCTTGCATTCATGGAATTAAGCCCAACTTAGTCATGAAGTATTATCTTTGTTATATATTGATGAATTCAATTGGCTAACATTTTGTTGAGAATATTTGCATATATATTCATGATGGATAATGATCTGAAATATTATTTTCTTGTTATATCTTTGTCTGGTTTTGTTATCAGGGGTATACTGCATTCACAAACTGACTTGAGAAGCATGCCTTTCTCTAGTGTCTAAAAGATCTTATATAAAATTGGCACTATTTACTTCTTATGTTTAATAAAATTTACTAGTAAAACCATCTAGCCCTGGAGTTTTATTTATTGGAAGAATTTTTCTTTTTATTATAAATTCAATATCCTTAATAAATATATGACTATTTGCCATTCTAGCTATCCTTGAACTAGCTTAATAAATAGTACTTTTCAAGGAATTTATCCATTTCATCTAAGTTATCAAGTTTATTGGCATAAGATTATCATTTTATTAATTTATTATTCTTTTAGTATAATCAGAATCTATAATGATATCCTATCTTTCATTACTAATTCTGAAAATTTGTTTTTTATTAATTTTCTTAACATTTTCAAAGAACCATCTTTGCCTTTGTTATTTCTTGTTAGTATATTTTTATTTCATTGATTTCTGTCCTGATATTTATTATGTCCTTTCTTTTAATTTGCTTTTATTTTTCTAGCTTCCTAAGGTATAAACATAAATCATTTATTTGAAACTTTGTATTTCTAATATAGCCTTTTAAGACTATAAATATTCTCATATCATATTTTAGTTTCATCCCACAAATTTTGACATACTGTGTTTTTATTATTTTGTATGGAATATATTCTAATTTCTGTAATGATTTTCTTTTTGATCCATGACTTTTTTAGGAGTCTATTATTTAATTTCAAAATATTTTGAAAATTACTGTTATATCTCGTTTTTGATTTTGAATTTAATACCATCGTGGTCAGAGGACATACTCTGCAAAATTTCCATCATTGGAATTTATTGAGATTGTTTTATTGGCTAGCATATCATCTGTAAGCATTTCATGTACACTTGAAAATCATCTATATTTTGCAGGTACTGGGGGTTATGTTCTATTAATGTCACTTAGGTCAACTTAGTTGATACTCTTATTGAGACTATCTACATCTTTACTAAGTTTTTGTTTACTTGTTCTATCAATTACTAAGAGAAAGGTGTTAAATATCTACATGCATGATTTTAGATATTTTGATTTTTCTCTTTAATGTTGTCACTATTTTTCATATATTTTGGAGCTCACTATTTAGGCATATATACATTTAGGACTATTATTTCTTACTAATGAATTGTCTTTTTTATCATAAAATATTACTCCTTATTTTTAGTAATATTCTTGATCTTGAAGTCTACTCTATCTTATATTAATACAGCCATACCAGCTTTTTTATACATATCAGTTTCATGCTATATCTTTTTCTTTTACTTTTACCTGTGTCTTTATATTTAAAATGTATTTTTTTGTAGCGAACATATTGTTGGATTTTGTTTTGTTATCCAGTCTGAAAATTTATCTCAATTGAAATATTTAGTATATTTACATTTAATGTAATTTTTGATATAGATGGGTTTAAGAATATCATCTTACTGTTTGTTTTCCACTTACCCCTTGTGTTTTTATTTCTCTGGTCATCTTTTCCTGTCATATTTTGGGTTCGCCAGAATTTTTTTGTATTCTAATTTATGTCCTCTCTTGGCTTTAATAGGCATAATTATTTTGATTATATTTTTTAAGCACTATTAAGCACTACTGTAAACATTTCAGAGATCATAAGAAAGGTTCTTACAGCCACGTACAAGACTTCATGAGAAAATTATAAAATCTTATTGAAGAACACACATACAAAGTTAAATACAGGAAGAGAGCTTGCACTGATACTAACACACCCTTAACTTATCAAAGCCTATTTAGTGTTAATAAGGTATCAATTTATGTATCAATTTATATTTCACATCTGTCACTTTCCATTTCTACTTCCAAATTCACACTTCACTGTCCACAATGTAATATCCTAACACAGTATAATTCTATTTACTTGCCCCTTCTTTTGTGTTTTTGTTGTCATATTTTTTATTTTTATATGTATTATTAATTATAACTTAAAATATTACTTTTGCTTTAAACATTCTTTTAAGAAAATTTCAACAATAAAAGAAACACAGTCTTTTTAATTTACCCAACTTATTTAACTTTTCTTTTGTTCTTCATTACTTCCCATAGGTCCAAGTTTCTTTCCGGCACTTATTCCTTTAAGCTAGAAAAATATTCTTTTCTTTTTTATTGTGCAAGTGTGCTGGAAACAAATGCAGGCTATTTTATTCTGGGTTGACACATTCATTTATAGCTGGATAGGGTAGCCCAGGTACCACATTTTTATCTGTTTGTTGGTAGGCCATACTCATTTTTAAGTTATTAAAATACCAAATGAGTTTTCTGGCAACATATAATGATTCACACAGTCAACCTGTTGAAGCGTCTTAGTAAGAAAAACATAAGTGAGGTTGTTCCAGAGAGAAGGAACATCTTACTTTTCCATTACCCTTTTGGTCACTTCTGAAGGAGACATTAGAGAATACACCCTTTGAGCAATTTTCTGTCTGTAGGAAATTGAGAGCCCAGAGGCCTTTTTCTACATTATAAAATATCCTAAGTCATTTTACCATGGAATAGTAACTCTTTTGCCTATAGATATCTCAAAAACTGTGGGTTTTCAATATATTTGGATCCATTTCACTCCATATGCTGAAACCACATTCACAATTCTTTTTGAAACATACCTCTCTGCATAGACTAAGTTAATACTACTTTGAGCATGTTGGGACAATAAACTTAAGACTCCTAGAAGCCCTTTTGTCCAGTTGAAAAGATCTATTAAGCACTACTGTAAACATTTCAGAGATCATAAGAAAGGTTCTTACAGCCACGTACAAGACTTCATGAGAAAATTATAAAATCTTATTGAAGAACACACATACAAAGTTAAATACAGGAAGAGAGAAATCATATTCATCAATGAAATATTTAATATTTAGTAGATGCCAATTTTCACAAATTATTCTGTAAATGTAGCATGATTCCAATTAAAATCTCCAAATAATTTTTTCACAGAAGTTTTGAAAAAATTTTAAGATTCATATGAAAGTGTAAATATTTAATAATACATAAAATCATTTAGAATATGAAGACTAATGAAGAGTAACCTGCTCTATCAGATATCAAAACATTATTATGAGACTTTAATAACTAATGCAATGTGGTAGTGGTGTAAGGATAAAGAAATAAGAACAGACTAAATGATTGAAAGTACTTTGGAAAAGAGTACTTTATGCTAATATTCAGATTATTCACTCCTTGGGCTCTTGGAGCTTTTCTACCTTTACATTACAAACATCTTTAGCAAGTTGAATTGTATAGTCTGAGACCACATAGATTAACAGAAGGCAGGGAAAGGACTGCTATAGGCAGAGACACTTAAAACAGTAAGAGATGGTATTTAACAGGCTAAAAGTGAGAGAGGAGACAGCAAAACTCTAATAAGTATATATACACAAAACCATAAATCTTATAAAGGTCTTGGGTTATTTAATTTAAAGCCACATAATTCTGAATGTATCAAATAGTCCTGAAAACATCACTTTAATCACAACATGTGTGTTTATAATAAGTTAACTAAAATTTTAAATTTTATTTCAAAAGGGAAATGATCAGAGTTAACATATTTGCAAGCTTAAATAGGTAAAACTATAGCCATCCTAAATGTCTATTTAGGAATGATTTATTTCTCTAAGTATTCTTGAGTAGCCAATCTTTATCTTCTTCACGTATTCCACAATAAAGTTTATTGCTACACTGATTGAGAATGGCATTCAATAAATACTTGTTGAATTGATTCAATATACATATCAAATGCCTCTATCTCATCATCCTCCCTTTCCCAAACTGTCTCAACCACTCTCACCTGCACCTAGGAAATTAAAAAAAAATTCACTTTCAACAGGTCATTTGACAGTTTTGCAATTGCCAAAGTTTTAAAAATAAACATATTTATTGCTGAAAATCAGTGAAAGTACATTTGATAATTGTATACTTACATACATGTATGTATGTGTATATACGAATATTAAAATATAAATATTTACATGTGTTAATCTGAGAAAAGATAATCCTGCCAGCATTTTCTAAGTATAGGATTTTCTCATATATTGTCTTGTTCTCTCCAATGGCTATCCTTAAATTACTTGAAAATAAAGAAAAATAATTTTATTAAATGTCCATGTTCTGAAAGAATATACCATCCTTTTTTATGATTAGGAAGTTGTTCTTAATAAGCAGAATAACAATATGTGATGTTAAATTTGTATAAATTAGTCGAGTTAACATAGAATGCATTATAAGAAAAAAAAACAAATAACTTGTTCATCTCTCAAATAATCAAAACCAAAGAGAAAAAGATTTCCAGATGGGTGGGAATTATGTTTTGGTCCCATCGTGTTTTCTATAACAGCCAAAGTGTAGCTTTATTCCTTCCCGGTCAACAAAGTATGTTAAATCCCTAGGAGTCATCTAGATTTCATGAGAGAATTGGATATATCCTGGAGAGAAACTAGTCAGGTTCACTCCATTTAAAGTGACCCAGTCTACTGGATTTAGCTCTTTACCAAAGTACTGAA
>NW_011888980.1:254113-304403 GCF_000151845.1 Pteropus vampyrus | reverse complement strand
TATATTCCCCTCCATCAAATAAGCTGTGGTCAAGGTGCATCAAAATGCAATTTACAAAGAACCAATTAGCAAATACAATTTGCTAGTTAAACACCAGAGAATTTTATTTTATTAGTGAACCTTCAGATCTAGAGCAATTCTATTAGCTAATGAGTTTTTAAAACCTCATGAGATTCTATGAACTCAGACAAAAATAGATACTATAATATTCCTTCTTAAGGAACTGTTTTCAAGTATTGATGGAGTAAATTTAGAATAATGAGTAATCTGTTAAATATATTTGTGATTTTTGTTAATATCTTGAAGAAAAATAAATATAATTGCCATCTCTATTTTTCCCACTAAATTTTCAATTTATAGTTTTCTCTCCTCATGTCTTTCCATCCCTTCGTACATACAGGTGTGTGTACATGTACATACACACACACACACACACACCCCTAGAGATTAGATAAAATTTAGAAATCTGAATCTCATTTTAGCTGTGGAGAGCTTTCCATTTTTTTTGTCTCCGATACCTGAAGTTAATTATTCACATCCTAAAGTGTCTGTCCATTAAACTGCAGTGGATTCTTTATAAAAATTATTGCAAAATGTGTTTTACATGCTTATGATGAGGCCTAATAACTTTGATTTCCCCATTGTTAAGTATTATTAAAATGTTTCTAGTTTCTAAACACATGCCCTGGGCCAGTATATATATAGTGTTTTAGAAGTGAATTTGGCAAAATTTCATTTATAATTGGCTGCTATTCAATTTATTTCATAATTTCTGTTGAACAATGAATAATTATATAATTTAACAAATCAGAGTTCAAACTTTAAACATTTTTTCCCCTATGACTTAGTCAAAATATTGCCTCAATTTCATTCCACAAAAAGTTCAACAATGAATCTTTGAGGACCTATACAGTTTCTCTAGTTTACATATGAGGCTGATAAATTATGTTTATCTCTAGAGAAGGAAATTGCATGGGATACAAGAGTTTGCTCTGTTGTATCTCAGATTACATTTTCCTTTTGTCTGTAAAATAGATTTTGACTCTATAGAGTTATGAAATGAGAAAGAAACCAGATGGATACTGGTACTTGCTGTAATTTAAAAAACTAATAAGTATAAAGTGTTTAAATAATGTGGGATAACTATAGAGCAGTCTTTTTTACTGTTTCTTTTGTTGCTTAAGATATAACTAAGCATATTTCAGAAATCAATTGATTTTGATTTGATAGATATGCTTGTTTTCTCTGGGTCCTCCCATTGTGTGTTAAACGTCCCCATATTTTTCACATTCTGTTTCTGAACATTTTACACATGTAATGCTGGCATTTTCTTTTTACAGCTATTATTCAAGTAATACTTATATTTGTTAGCATTTATGTTTGTATTTTTATGTGTATGTATATTTGATAATATTTATTAATCATCATTAGTAAATGCTTCTAGCACTTTGTGATATAAATTGTTGCCTTGTGGTTGTATGTAATAAATGTCTCCTTAGGACTGTATTTCCTATAGTCTTGACTTTATTAAACTTCATTAGTAAACTGGAGTTATCTTCTCTCCCTGCTTCAATGGAGTTATGTTTATTAATGGAATGACATGTGTGAGAAATACCATTCAAGTAAAGGTAATGGTATGAATAGGGCCAGATTAGAAGAGAATGTGCAGAGTTAAGTTTTAAGTTGCAACCACAGCTCCTTTTCTCTTGGTCAACAGCTCTTCATTGTGTTTAGCCAGGGATTGCAAATGATGGGTTAGGCTGGGGACAAAGTGTTGTTTGCTTCTTCCCAATTCACCTCTTAGAGACGCCCCCCCCCCCATTGTGTCTTATTCATGAAGATTTCCCATCTGGTTCCTCACAGTGGAGCATTTGGATAATTATATTGCAGACTAAGCCAGCCCAGGCAGGACTGGGAGGGAGATAAAGTTTATCTTTTGCATTCTCCCTTCCATCCCTTGGTATGCTGCTTTCCAACATTCTGCTTCTTGGGGTCCTAAAAATCTCCCTAAAATGTTTCATTCACAATTTTCCTCCATGAAGAGAACTGTAATATCTTGAAACTTCTCTCCTTTCCTTCTTTTTATCAAAACTCATCTACGTTTCATGTCGTTCTTAAGATAGCATAGAGAAATAGTTTTTGATCCATATGCAAATACTGGGTTAAACAAAGTTAAATATAGTTTGTTCTTCTGTCTTTTAAAGATAGAATTTGGCAAAGCTTTAGTGCACTAAAATCACACTGACAATATCTGAAGAGGGTAAAACATGAAGCTTTTCTTTACCTTGTGTGACTATGGATCTCTTTTTCTTTCTAGGAGCTCTATTAACATTTCACTGGATTTAGAACGAAGCCCAAATTCTTAGCGTTGGCCTTCAAATACTTTCTTATCTGGATGTAGGAAACTCTTTCCTGAACTTCATGAGCTGTTTCTTAAATAAACTTCAAACATTTATACCTTTGCATCTCCCTTCTTTCTATTGAATTCTCTCAGAAGTGCCCTCCTTGGCCAAGCCTGACCAAATCCTTCATATACTTTGGAGTTCACTTCATGTGCAATATCTTCCTTGTAGCTTTTTCTAGTCCTGCTAGCTGGAAGCGATCTCTCCTGCTTCTTAATTATTTAAATTAATTATCACTATTATATTTTATGGTAGCAGTCACCTTTTTACACGTTGCAAGAACATGTTTATTCAGTTTGCAATACATGATATATCAATGAAGCAAAACACGAAGTAAAAGCAAAAATCACCCATGATTCTATCACTAGGAGTAAACGTTAAAATATGTTGTCTCTTTTCCTGTTATTTAATACCCTCACACATATTTTTTTAGATTCTTAAGAAAATTAAGATCATTCTCTATATTCTATTTTATTACTAGTTTTTCTAATTTAACAAGTTGTGAGCATTTTCATATATCAGAATATTCTACAATGTAACTTTAATCCTTGCATATAGTTTTATTGTTAATAAAAATAACTGTTAATTATATCACAAATACTTACTATATGGTAGACTCTATGCTACATATTATATCTAAATTGCATAATTCAGTTCCCACAAGTTGTTTTTTATAACATAGGTTTTATTTCTATTTTACAGATGAGAAAATAGTTGATAGAAGTTACGTAACTTGTCCAAGATTGAACACTAGTCGGGAGTGAAGTTATGATTCCAATCCTATTAAATGTGGCTCCAAAGCCTTGCTCTTAACTTATCATTGACTCTGTTTTATATGAAAATTAATTTAAACAATTTCCTATTCTTGGACATTTAGATTATACTCAATTTTTTCATTAATGTTATTAAGAAGAAAACAACTATGATTAATATTCTGATAAAAAAAAATCTTTGTGTACATCTGTGATCGTTTCATTTGGATAAATCCCTGACAGTGGAATTGTGTAGTTCTGAATATTTTATGACTATTGATACCTAATTAAATTTGGCCTTCTAAATATTTTTTGGGGAATGTGCATAACAACTAACTTAGGGCTAGGCAAGTAGTAGAGCTGATGCAACACATGAGAACTTGACTTAACTGTGGTGGGGGATATCAAGGGATAGGAAATTGGCAGGCCAGCATTTCTGAGCCTTGAAAACTCCCACTGATCTCATAGTTCTTCATGCTGTTTATACAAAAAATTTTTCCACACACTTAGTCTTGCTGATCAAGCAGTTTGAAGCTGGAAATATAATTCGGGGTAGTTGCTTTTTTAAAAGGAAGTAATTAAACTTGAACAATGATAATGTTTTCTAATAAATATATCTTGTACTAGCAATGAAATCTTTACACAGAGAGCTTTCTTTGAATCCTTCTACTACTAAATTTTCCATGCGCTGGAAGCAGAGGCAGGTAGTAATTTTCATAAGAATTACTACACAGCACTGCAGGTTAGTGAAGTGAAAATTATTAGGCTTCAACCGAACCGAAGCTTGAGCTCCAAGGCTTGCCTTCCTTACATCCCTAGATTAGAGGCCATTGTGGCAGCTGATGGCAGCCCATGTCCTGACATTCTTTAAGAGCAACATCATGGAAACCAGGGTTGCAAGGCATGGGTAGGACTGTGGACTCACTTTTAAAACTCTTTTCTAGTTATACACAATCTGGGGAATCCTCTTTGAGATTTAAGATGTCCCTTACGATTTTAATTAAAAGTATCTTGGATAACTCTTTTTAAGGTTTATTTAATATATATTTTATAAGAATAACTTACAGATAGCTTTAACTTTTGTCTTGTTTAATGAGGAACACATACCATTAATTTATATACATTAATGTATGGAAAAATACCTCTTTTTAACAAATTAAGGTTTTGAGTTGGGAACCATATCTGCCAGGATGGGGTATATAATAAAAACTCCCAAGTCTCAGTGAACATAGCAAAGGTTTACTTGTTGCTTGAGCTACATGGCAAAAACAGTCCAGCATAATGCTCTGCTAATCCTAAACTCTCGGAATTCATAACTTTTCCAATTTTAAACAGATAATGCAACATATATTACCCATTACCTCCAGGGAAATATGGAGAGGCACCTGATTATCAAACATATTGTTATTTCTGCATTGAAAGATAGAGTCACAAAAAATAGATAAGTAGAAATGAGGAAAAGAGCTTATGTTAGTGAAATTACAATAAAAAGTTTAAACTTTCGAGTAAGAACAAGAGTTGCTTCCAGATCAACCTCATTAAAAAAAAAAAAAAGTGAACTGCGAAAAAAAATGGTCTCTATAGATGAACTGAAGTCACAAAGAAAACCAGCATGTGTTTAAAAGTCAGAAATTTCCAGCAATGACATTGAAAGTCTCATGACTGGAGAGCTCAAGGACAGCGTTCTATAGTTTTCAGCACCTATGGTCCTCAGCACCTAAGAAGTGAGTTTGCTCTTTACAAGAGAGGACACATTGACTTTTAGAAACCACCGGGTTCAACTGACAAAAAGACTACTCTGGGTCAGTGAGACCTCCCCACCCATTGCCATGTTATTTTGCAGAAATGGTTGATGTTCTGTCCCAGCGGCCTCTTGGTGGCCCTATAGGTAGATGGTGTACTCACCAAGTCCTGCCCTGCACCATCTGCTCACCTACGAATAACCTGAAGTGCAAATGCCTCTCTTGAGCATTGTTCTCCAAGAGTGCCTAGATGGCAGAGAAACCACCCAAAACTGTAACTGGGAGTTGATACAATCTGAGGTTATGAGCTGGGATTGTGTAGGTACCCTTGGTAAGAGAATTTGTCTTGTAAAGAATGAAAAGGATAATTTGTTACCTATTTCTATCAGTAGCAAAATATTCAAAGTTTGGGACAAGTTTTCTTCTAAATGCATATTCATACAGAGGTCATTCATAAATAAAATGAGGAAGGTATGCCAAGAGAGGTTAAACTGAAGGATGCTACAAATACTTCTTTTTGAAGCTATAGACAAAATCAGTACCTCTTTTTCTAACACAGCAAAGATTACCAGGCAAAAATTGGAGTGAAATAAAAAACTGTCATATCAGTGTTCAGAAAGTACTTTTTAATTTTGAAGAATGAGGTTTTGAGATGAACAATAAATCAGATATGTTGATGCCAAAACAGGGTCATTTTGGGAAGCAATTAACTGTGGCTCTCTTGAGAAGAGGAAAAAAAACACCATGCTAAATACCATTATTATTGTTATTATTATTATTATTATTATTCAGATTTCAAGAGCTTATTGCATGTCAGGTCCATAGTTTATACAGAAATAAAGTTAGTCTTACTGAATTGAAACTGATATAATCACCATGCATTATTAATGTGCCAAAATCTCAGCTTTACCTAGAATTAATATTCTCCAAAGAAATGAATGATATTAAGATGGTAAGGTAAACATATTATTGTCATGCTTTAATATACATTTTTATTTATCACTTATAGGTACTTCACATATAAAATACTACTATAAGGCAATACACAAACACATTCCAAAAGAATAGTTACTGATTGAAATAACCACATAAAATCTATTTATAGACTTTTCAGAATGTATCACTAGATACCTGTGGTACAATGAACCTGAAATAAGTGAATTTGGCATGAAGAATGGTAAAATATATACCTAAAGCATGAGAAAATAAAAAATTATTTGATATAAGCCACACAGAAATCAAATCTTGGAAGATACAGTGACCATTTCAAATTCTTAGCTTCCTGGTTAAGTTTTCATTGGATATAAAAGACAGGGGAATGAGTAAGCATAAGGAACTTGAATTTTGCTTTTTTATTGCAGAAACTTTCAAGGGTGACTTTGATCTATGCGAGCTGTGTCCATTTTCCAAAAGAACTATTTGATTTCAGAGAAGATTTGTTTACCATATTCTTGTCTGCTAAGTCCTGTTTATTTAGAAATATTAAGTCTGACTTCCCACCAAGTCAGTGGTTCTTGTTACATAAATTCCAAAATGGTCACAGTTAGTTGGAAACCTAACAGCTTGCACACTTGAATTGGGATCTAAATTTGCGATAACATTTAATGAAGGGAGTCTGGGTGAATGTCATTGGTGCTGTTTTCATGTTGCAGTTCGATCAAAAGAAGAGCTGAGAAGCCCTTGAAAGCCATTGCTCAGAGCAGTTTCATTGATTGGGATGGTCTTTTTTTTTGGTACTTCAGACCTTGGTCCGTCAGCTGAGATCAGGTAAGCAAATATTTTCTATCACTCTCTGATCTCAAGAACTGCTTGACAAGATGGCACCTGATCTGACTACTTTAATTTATGCCATTTCATGTTGGGGTCTAGTTACTAGAGCAATCATTTTTACAGAGCCTCCCAGGTTGCAAATATTTTACGATGCTCTAGGATTACAATAGCAAATAGTCTTCTCTGCAGTTGCATTTGATAGCTGTTCAGCTCATTTGTTTGTGTGTATATCTTTGCTGTTAATCACTTGAAAAAAAATATTCTCCATTCCCTCCCCTCCCCCGATTTTGCTCTAGAGACAGTAGAAATATTATACCAACCGCCGCCCCCCCGACCCCATCCAGCGACCAGAGACTTATCAATGAACTCAGGAACAAAGATAGATGGGAGTTTTATATGAAATAATACTAAAAGAGAACTGTACTGTTTCTCCTGAAAACATTTTATGTAGTTAAGAATTATTTGTTGAGCGCGTACTGCGAACTGGGCCCTGTGCTAGCCGTACAGATATAGCAGTGAAGAAAATAGAGATCTCTTCTCTGATAGAGTATGAAAGAGAACCTAGGCACGGGGGCTAAGGATCACTGCAGGCCAATGACAAAGAATGAAATAAGTAAATCAACAAAATAATTTTAGAAAGTAATGCATGATTTAAAAAATTTAGAAATGTGTAGAAATTTACTTCGGGTTAGGACATTCCTTTTGCTGTAACAACTAGAAAGAAGTGGAAAAATTTTAAAATCATTTTTTAAAAGACATTCTAGAGTTATGAAACCATAAAAAAGTATATGAACTAAACTCCCCTAGGAGAAAGAACTCCTTTTTATATAAACTTCACAAAAGGTAAAATTAAACATTTAAAAAATGAATAATTCATTTAGTATATATGCTACTATCACCTCTGTCTAGTTTCAAAACATTGTTATCATCCCCAACAAAAATCTTATACCCATTAAGCAGTTTCTAGCTCCTGAAAACAACCATGTTCTGTCTCCGGATTTACTTATTCTGGGTATGTCATATAAATGAAATTTTGTAATATTTTTCCTTTTGCATCTACTTTATTTCACTTAGCATACTATTTCAAGGTTCACCTGCATTGTAGCATGTATCAGCACTTAAATTTCTTTTAAGGCTGAATAACATTTCATTTTATATACATGGATAAATATATATAAAATATACATTTATATATTAAATATATTTAAATGTATAAATATATTAATAAATATATTAATTATAAATATATTTACACAAATATAAATTTATAAATATATTTATATAAATATGTATATGAATATATATTTATACATTTATTGGTTGATGGACATTTGGGGTGTTTCCATATTTTGGCTATTGCGAATAATGCTGCTATGAACATTCCTATACATGTATTTGTTTGAGCACCTGTTTTCAATTCCTTTGGGTGTATACCTAGGAGTGGAATTGCTGGTAATTCTATGTTTAATTTTTTGAAGAAATGCCAAACTGTTTTTCACAGCGGCTAAACCATTTTATATTCTTAACAGCCATGTAAGAGGGTGCTAATTTCTCTATATCTTCACCAACACTTGTTATTTTCATTTATTAAAAAATATATAGCCATCCTAGGGTTGTGAAGTACTATCACATTGTGGTTTTGATTTGCATTTCTCTAGTGACTAATGATATTGAGATTATTTTTGTGTGGTTGTTGGCCATTTGCATATATATATTTTAGAGAAATGTGTATTCAAGTCCTTTGCCCAATTTTGAGTTATTTGAAGAGCTCTTTTTTGATGAGCAGAGATGAGCATGCTTAGGGGCATTTGCTGGGTCTGGGCACAGCTTGAGGATTGAGCTTGCCATAGGCATGGAGGTTCTAGCGGGGAGAAAAAGAAACTAGCAAATGTTTTTATGTGAACTGGCATTACGAAGTGAAATCTAAAGGATCCCTAAACATTTGGCCGTTTTTCTCTGTGTGAAATTTGCTCAGTTCTGGGACATGATGGGGTGCTGGGTGCAAGGTTAAATGCGTGGAGTCAAATATTTCACATTCTCCTTGTCCACTAGGTAGAGAGACCTGCAGTCATCAATATAGGAATTATCTGACAAAAGAATTCTTAATGAGCATGTCCTCTACTTTTATCAATTTTTTTCTGATCTTGGCTGAATCTGGTTCAGTTATAAAGTGAATGAATGAAAGAGGATTGGGTGAACAAAGTTGGCTTATGGGGAGATGATTTAGACATAGGGGACCTGAGTCATAGAGGCCTCGCTCTGGCCCTTGTCTTGCTGCACCTCTCCCCATGGGATGAGTAAGAGGAGCCAAGAGGATATATGGCCACTCAGAGCCCATTCTTTTTGTTAGCGAAACAAGTTTCACATGAGAAATGATTGCTAAATTTTGGGAAATTTCGTGAGCCGATTATTACATTTGTAGTTTGAAATTGGCCAGAGTGGAATATTTACACTACAGAAAACGGTAAATGCTAATATCAGGGCTCTCTACTCAAGAACTGGTTGTTAAACATTTTAAGCACACCAGTTATGACCCTAATCCTAACCTAAACTTAGTTATTTTTGTCTTAAAGCTTTAGATCAAAAAGTGATAAAAATGACAATAAATTAATGCCTCATTGTTTTAAAATGATTTCCATTTAGATCTTTTTCTGTGGTACTGATCCAGCATTCTACATTTAGCAGTGTGTCATCTCACAGAAGCATAATTATCCATAAGGTTACTTGAAAAGAAAACCTTATTTTGAAATAATTATCAACTTACAGGGAGTTACAAAAATAGCGCATGAAGCCCCATGTGCCCTTCGACAACCTTCTCTCAAATGCTAACATCTTATGTAAGTGTAGTACAATATCAAAATGAGGAAATTAACATCAATACAATGTTGTTGACAAGACTCTAGTTCTTCATTTTTTACCAGTCTTTACATGCACTCGTTTATCTGTGTACATGTGTACATGCACATGTGTGTGTTTGTGTGAGTCATTGGGTAGTTAGGTGCAATTTCATCCATGAGTTATTTTTTAAATGCAATCTCTAGACAGCCCCAGGGGCAATAGAACATTGCTTAATTAGCTGATACCTTTAAGACCTTGCACTCAGCTGACCCTATGATTTCAAATTAAAAAAGAAAAAAGAAAAGCATGTCTTTGTCTAAATTACCTGGATTATCTGGGTAGATGGTCCCCAAAGTACCAGGTAACTGTGTCATTTTATAATATCTGACTTTTTAAGGATGACCTGAAATATTCCTATGTGTAATAAAGGCATTTATTCCTTCTTAAGAAATATAGGCATCCCTGTAGGTGATTTAATATAAAAACAAGTCAAATAATCCATATGACATTAAAAATAATATTGAATTGTTATTTTTATAATATAAGCACTTAATCTAGTACTTTAGTTATTAAATGGAAAAACTGATGGGCAAAATGTTTGAAAATCTTTTTTGTTGATATTTTATTTTTAACTAATAGTATAAATTACAAATCAATTTATCCCAATCTGAATCCTGACAGAAAAGTTTAATATTGTTAATAGTTTTTATTGGCTCTAATAAGTAATTTATTGGCTCTATTTTTATACAATGGTCCTCTCTTATCCATATGGGATACAGTGCAAAGCCTGGGGGAGCAGGATGGCATGAGATTTCATTACATTACTCAGAATGCCAAGCATTTTAAAATGTGTGAATTGTTTTTTTCTGTAATTTTCCATTTAATATTTTCAGACCATGGTTTACCACAGGTAAATGAAACTGTGGAAAACAAAACCATGGATAAGGTGGGGGATTACTATATCTAGTCACTGTATTCTAGAAGTCTGGTTACTAAAATATAACACTGTGTTTATATGGAGTGTATTATATTTAATTATAAAGCATTCTCGTCCCAATTATCTCCTGGCATATAAACTACAGCATATTTTGTTTCTAGTGTATTTACATTGCTACTTAATTTGCTTTCTGTCTTTTCTGGATATGAAGTTGATTATTATTGAAAGAAAGATCAAAGGGAGAACCGTTTAAACCAAGCTATCGAGTTTTATACTGACTTCTGATCAGTTAAGAAAGTGGTTAACAAGGGTTTTAGGGGAGAGGCCAGATTAGTTTTAGGCTAGTGCTTTGGATTAATCTCACCATATCCTCTGTCCTATTATGGAAGAGGAAGCTGAGTAGAGACCTGAGAAAAAACAATGGAAAATTCTCCTTAACTGGATATTTTCAGCATATATTTATTATTTAGTTGTAATATCATGAATATACAAAATTGAGTTGCTCCCAGAATTGACATTCAAATAAAGAGCAGAACACTCAGATATTTAACATAAATTATTTTGATGATATACTCTTCTATGTTATTCGCACCAATACTTTCCTCCATTAAAACATATAACTTTGCCTTGATTGAAATGATAAATGTTTCCTGAGTACTTATTAACTGATTTTAGTCTTACATTATTCAAATATATTGATTTGATATTATTTCATTACTTTATCTTTTTCCAGTGTAGCTTCTGAAGTCCAGCATTTATGACAATTTGGATATTATTAATCTGTTTTCCTTTTATTTTTATAACATATAATGAGAAATTTATTTTTCATACTCCTCAGTGTGCTTCTGAAATTATGTAAATGAGTTTCCATTATTTTTTCGTGGAAATTAAATACATTCAGCTTTTTATATGTTTGTGTCTGCTGATATTAACATTTTAAAAATGTAAAAATTAAATGAAGCAAAGCTTTGGCTAGTCAAGAAAAGTTTTATAATTATATTGCTCCTGCCTATACCACTTATAGCTGGTCTCTTCTAAAAGCATAAATTATATTTATATTACTGCTTAGTAAGTAGTGAAAACCAATCAAAGTACAGTTACAGAAAGCAGTACAGCAATAAATTAAAATGTCAAGCTTTTACATTATTTTGTTAAAAGCCTTAAAATCATTCATGATTTTTTGGAATTGACAATGTCACTTTAGCGCCCACTTTTAAAGATCATTTTGAAGCATGAATTATTTGTCAGGTGTGATTTATTTAAGACAATAAACTTAGATTATTAAGTTGAACAAATAACTGTTGGGATGACTGCCAGGCATATATAATGAATGACTGAATGTAATGAGACTGGATCACTCAGAGGGATGAATAATCGAAACACCATGGGACGAAATTAATATTGTTCAAAAGATGTATCTCTTTCTTCTCTCCTTTGTGAATAGAGAGCAGTGAGGGAGTAAAATCATCATGGGAAGAACTGTCCTTGCATTCCAAAACAATAGCAGTAAATATACCTTATATTTGCATAATGCATTCTAGCTCACATGTGTGTTGTTTCATATTCCATTAGAACTATACTTTGAAGTAGTTGTAATGGTAACACTGTGGATAAGAAAACTAAGAATCCAGCAAGTTAAGTAATTTGCTCAGGTTGCATAGACAATAAGGGCCAAGCTTGAAATTGAACCTAAGCTCTATGTCCAGATGAGCCAAAAGGGGTTAGAGGAAAAACAAAGAGGTGGAATCAGTCACATCCTATTTGATCTTGGTTCTGCCACTTACTAGCTTCCCTCGAGTAAGTTATTTAATGTTTCTGACTTCACTTCCCTCATTTGTAAATTCTGAATGACAGTATCTACTTTCCTGGGCCACTGGAGACATTACAGGCGATAGAGCCTTAGAATACTCAAGGCCATTGGTTTTGGAAGCCAACATCCTGGTTTCCAGTTCTACCTGCAATACTTAGTAAGTGTCAGATCCTGGGAAAATCCTGTAACCTCTTTGTATCTTATTTTCATCATCTATAAAATAATACCTATTCCCTAGTTTTGTTGGGATGATTAGATGTGCTGATGCATGGGGAGTGATGTCCCAGGAGGGCTGGCACATAGTAAAACTCTCATTATTATTGTGAGAGTCACTTTGGAGCTTGGAACACCCATTGTCTCTGAAACTAGAAAATGTGGCTCCACACCCCTAATTCCATAGCCTGTGGAAGTCTTCACTCCTCCTTTTAAGAGTTTGACTAATTTCTGAGGTTTCTTATGCTCTCAAGATTCCCTAGTGATCTTTCAGTTTCTTTTGCATTAGTAGCCACTGCTCAGTGCCATAGAGGTCCAAGGTGGCACTTCACTTTTTTTTCATCTGAGTCTATAAACATCCAATCACACAGAAAATGAATTATATTGCACATCACAAAGTTTGTTTCCTGCATCTACTCTTTCTCTTCTTGCTCTATCCTTCCTAAATTCCTCCTCAAACATCAAATTCTTCTCCTTCTTTTATGTAAGACAGTTGTACTTATTTCAGATTGCACTTTAGCTTTGCTTCCTCAAACTCAACAACTTGTCCATTGGAGCCATTCTGTTTGTGGCTGGACCTGAAAAGTGAAAAAATTGTTAGTTCTCATGACTGGCATGAAGAGACCCATGCAAAATAGAAGTTTTGGATAAGTTAAAGATAAAACATTTAATTTGGCAGTAGCTAAAATGGAGATTGTGAAGTTCATCCAAACACAAGACACAGAAGTAAGAAAACAGGATGCAAAAACATTTCCAGGCCTAGTGAAAAACATTTCACCACGGTTCTGCAGTGGTCCTAGATGTTTCATCATGCAAGTGAACATAGGCAGGGGTCCCTAATTTTGCTCTGTACCAGGCCTGTGAATTACATAGATAGTCCTCAATGTAGATTTATAATACTTGGGTTTTATTTTTGTTGAATAGTATTCATAACCTCACATTAAAGCAAAAGTACTTCTTAATTGTTAGGAACTGGTTTTGTGTGATGTGAGTGGATTACAGGAATCAGTTATAGTTGTTAACTGGAACTTAGCAGTACCTTGCTATTAAGACAAAGTCCTTTGGGAATTAACTCCCTTAGTGAGCTTCCTGGAGATATTTGGCCAGAAATTTTACTTTTTCTTTCAAACTATCTCATTGGTTTTACAAGGTAGTAAACTTGTAGACATTAAAATTTGGGCTACCAGTAAGAAACCAAAAAGGTTTTACTTTTTTAAGACATCAAGCCTGAACTGTAGGAGATCATGCTACGGGTTTTAGTGAGCAGATTGGCAATTGGAGTTTATTGTTTCTGATCTGGTAAAGGCAACTTCTGAGATGATGCAGACAGAGCATACATTTTCTTGCTGAATACAAGTTTTTTGTCATTCAGATTTTCACTCAGCATTTGGCCGATCATTACTGATATATCATTAGACCCAATTTAAGGCTTTAAAAAATCTCCTTATACATTACAATCAAGGGGCAGAAGCTTAACTCTCAGGTTCTTTTATGATCAGACTTCAGTAGATCTAAGATGACTAAAAGGAAAGGTAACTAAAAGGTAGATTTTTCTAAACTGAGCATCTATGTCTTAAAATACTCTGTTCCCAAGATGCTAGTCCCAAACTTGACTTCTTAGAAAACTTAATTTTGTTTCTTAAGTATGGCTTTTCATACCAAGTACAATGGAGAAAATTCTCCAGAGATGATAGCTTTTTGTGAACTATAAAATGAGTTTTATAGTAATGTTCTGCTAAATATTTACTTAATCAGGAAAGATTATAGGGGATAATAGTTTTTAACTTGGCATAATTTTTTTTATGGAAATTTTTTTCAAATGTACACTTGTATGGGAACCCCTAGTATTAAAGAGTAAAAGTTGAACTGTTCTTTTTAAATCTGGGGTAAGATTCTTGAAGTCTTGATTTTCTTACTTTACTTTCTCCAGTATCCCCCCTTCTAATCCCACATTCTATTCAGAACAGTCCCTAAAGCATATCTAAAAATTCTGGAATGCCCCAGGTCTTCTAAGACCTCTGGTAGGAAACTAGTGCTATAAAGAGGCATTCTTAGTTCATTATTCAAGATAACTAATAATCAGTGGAAAGAAAATAGAACTAACTTAAGTTGTTCATATTTAAATGGCAGGGCATAAAAGAAACAGAGAATGTGGAAGTATAAATGTGCATTTTACAAGCAGTGGAAATGGAGCGATACTGGATTGGATAAATAAATGCTTAGGTGTCCAAGTGAATAACACCTACCTCCCTTGTTCAGGTTCTAAATGTGAGAAATAAGAAAATGAAGATTGAGGTCAAAATGGCATCTTCACTACCAAAAATGGACAGGCTAGCTCAGAATAAACTCAGAATTAGGCAGCTTTGTACATGTGGTTGCAGGTCTTCCCTGGTGGAGGTGGCTGACCCAGGGGAGAAATGTAGTACGGAAGAGCAGGGAGGACTTATGCTCTCTGCCAAGAGGCTCATTACCAAGAGGAAAGAGCAGTGCTGAGCTGAGAATACCCAGAGGTTATTTTTAAATTTACCTATCAGTGTAGTCACCTTCAATATCCCCCCTGCAGGTGGAATGAAGAAGGGGCAGAAGGTGAGGAGTTCCATCAGGTAAACTTTCTTCATCTGAAGAAAACATAGGTGTAGGGAAAAAATATTTCTCCCTCAATATACAGATTTTAGGGGAGGATTTGGGAAATAAAGGATATTGATGAGTGTTCATTCTCTATTCCCTCTGCCAAAGGGTAATTTTATTTATCATGAAAATACACTGTACTCTTTGTAAAAAATAAATTAATCCAATAATTGAAATAAAATTTCTTATAATTTAGGATTGATTGTTATGATATATACTTTGGTTTTAAACTATTAAATTATATAGTTCTGAAATTCTTTGGTTTAATTGGAGATTTTTCTTTTCCTAATAGTTCTGGAACTGATAGA
The DNA here is from genome assembly GCF_000151845.1 of Pteropus vampyrus. NCBI lineage: Eukaryota > Metazoa > Chordata > Mammalia > Chiroptera > Pteropodidae > Pteropus > Pteropus vampyrus. The sequence continues at coordinate 289,003 of NW_011888980.1, read as the reverse complement.
CTCCCACACAGCAAAAACTGTCCCCATAAGCATTCATATTTGAGAAGAAAGTTAATTTGTTAGTTTGAATACTGTTGAACACTGCCCAAATGACAAATGTGTTTATGGTTGGGATAGAAAATTCAATAAAAACAAACAATGGAGATAATCTATACAATGTGGCATATTTTAAAAATATGGTCCTGGTATGAATTTTTTCTTAAAAAATTACAATTCTTATAATAAGCAACAGCTTTCTGGGAATAGCTTAAGTTGGAATTTTAAAATTATTATTTGAAATGCTACTGCCACTAACATTACCTTTTATAAGCAGCACTAAATTAGTGAAGAAAAAAAATCACTGATGCCGTTATAAGTATAACGTTTACTCAAGGAAACACAGAGATTCCTTTTGTTCCTGAGCTATAGGATTTTTCATGAAGAACTGGGGGTTTGTGTACACATCTCATCAAAGGCAATCAAAGTGATGCGAAAGCAGGATTTCAAAATTTTAGAATTTTTTACTATTCTTCATGAGCTTGGAGGAGAATATTGATATTTGTATCAATATTGCATTTGTATACTGTATTAAATCATGTCTTTATCAATCATGTCTTTAATTAATGTCATTGTATTTATATACTATATTAATCATATCTTTTGTTTCTGTATTTTGATGCTTTGGCATCTTGGAGACTTGCTGACCTTAGAGAGACTGCCTCCTTTGGGTTAGCTAATTCCTAGAGATAGCCAACAACTTACCTAGGAGTGTGTCTTTCATGTGCAAATCAACCAGTCCAGAGCACATACCCCCAACCACCACCTTTAATGGTCTCTCATACCTTGGGACACTACCTACTCGCCTGAATTATACCAGGATCAGGTACCAGGCAACTAGGGGACAGCCCCTATGTCCTAGAGCCCACTGAAATTATTCAAACTAGCCAATTCTAAACCAGCTTACCTTCCTTCACCCATCTCTTCACATGAAAACTACAATAAAGGCTCTTACGCACATTTTTCCTTTGCTCTCTTTGTGCCTGACTAGCCCGTGCCTCCCCATGTGGACCTGCATGGCATGCTGTGCCTCCTGTTTTTAGGGATCTGTGAATATAAAAAATTTCTTCCTTTATGAAGTCATTTCCATATTTGTGTATCTTACTATACCTGATTACAATAAATTCCAGTTACCCTTAAAATATATACCTCTTTGTAATTAATGAGGTGCTTTCATATTTATCTCATTGATCACAATTCTATGAAATAGGTATTATTCTCATTTGACAGATCAAATAACTGAGGCTTAGTGACGACAAACCCATTTTGCACCAAGTTGCACTGTACCATACAGAAGATATATAGGCTTTGGGAGTAGAAAATGCAATAATCCCTGTCTAGGTCTCTTTTTATTGATTAATCTGTAAAGTGAGGCCAAGAGCATCTATCTTGGAGATAGTATATTGATTAAAACTAATGCTCTTAGAGTTCTAAGTATCCTCTTGATTCCTATCACTACCACCTTTCTCAAGATCTGTTCCATCTTTTCTGGTTTGTTTTCCTTTTGTCTATTTAGCAAACAGAAATTTTATATCAGTCTCTTGTTTAAGAGCCTATAGAGATGAGACTTCTGCATCAAGGTAAGATGGGTTAGTTTTCTATAAATCAATAATCTTTTCAAGAATAAATAGGAAATCCAGATAAAATGCAAAAATCTTGAATTCAAAGGCATCAGTGAGCTACTGAAGAAATCAGGCTAAAGAGTCTAAGATTCCAGAGAGGGGTTAGCTGTGGAGAGGTGAGCAAACAATCTGTAACTAGTGTTCCCAGAATTTGCTGGTTCTAGGCATAAGAAAGAGTTGAGAAAAGATAAGTTTTGCCCAGGTAGAGGGCCAGTCTGGAGGACAGAGACATCATACCATCTGGCCATCTAAAATGGCTAAACAGACAAAACCAGAGTCTTGAAGGTTTTCAAACGTAGAACGGTTTTATGAGATTTGTTCTCACTCTGTCTAGCAAAGGAAGGAATGAACTCTGATGGGAAGATGGTAACAGCATCCAGAGCTTTTACAATTGTTATAAACAAGGTCTATCATTCAATCGAAAGCTTCTAGGCTTGTCAAGTGATAAAATTATACAACCAAAACCAAAAAAAGATGATAAAACAACAACAAAAATACAATATAGGTAATCTCACAGGTGAGCTAGATATTGAAATTGTCAGAATAACTATGATAGTATTTTCAAGAAACTAGAGCAGAAGATAACTAATTCTAGGACGTGGTTTCATAGTGTAGCGGTTAGCACGTCTGCTTTACATGTGGAAGGTCCTGGGTCCACACCCCGGTGGAGCCACAGTCCATGGAAAGAGGGAAGGAAGAAGAAAAGAAAGAAGGGAGAGAGAGAGGGAGGAAAGAAAGAAATGCTGCTAATTAAACTAGGCATGCTACAATTCCTTAACAATAGTCATAGTTGCCTCCTGTTGTTTTGAAATTTCTCTTGTCTATTTTAAAGGATTTGGCAATGTTTCCTGCTCTCATTTGCATGTGTATATAAAAAACAAAATGTAACACATCATCTTTTTTTGGAACATCTTCCTTTTTTTTCAGGTACCATAACATATTTGGTTTTTGCTTTATAATAAAATAAAAATTATTTAAAAATATGAAATTTTTCCAACAAAAGTTATTGCTTAATTTGTATAAAATTTATGCCCAGTTTCAGTACTTTTTTTATATACACAGATTTTTTATTTCAATGCCATAACATAGGGTAATATTTTTCAGGCATTCTAAATATAATTAAACTCAGTCCACGTAACACCAACCATAAACGTAATTCAACTGAAGTGATGACAATACGAACAACTAGGACTAAGTCTTGAGTACATTTGGGCAACTCCATCCTGACAGCCACATTCTGAGTTTAGCTTGGTTCACAGCAACTGTGTAACATATCTCAATGTGAGATGTTAACATCGAAAAAAATGTAATCTTAGAATCAACAAAATATTATAGTACTTTTCTCCTAAAGTAGATCTTAAGGTCCTAGAGGGCCTGAAGTATTCCTTCTCTGTCATTTAGTGTAATTCTAGCAGAACACTATGCACATAGAAGACATGAGTATAATCAACATAATGGGCAATCAGATTTAATACAAATCGAGAATAAAAACTTGTTTAATTAAAATGTAAAGAAGAAGGATACATCATTTTACTAACCAATATTGTCCTTTATCAAATCAGCCAATATTTATCTTTATGCATATTATATGTAATATTCTTTGTTTTTTAAGGGATCTGTGAATATTTATGAGGGATCCATGTGTACCTAAAATATAAGATTGTAGAACATAGCAGATTCCATTTATTTGGGCACAGTTGGCACTCTATTGATTTTCTCCTGTCAAGAAATAAGTCTTCCTTTATTTAATTAAATGAGAGTTAATTCTAAGATTTTTCTGTCTAAAATCATGGAGTTTGCAAACTTCTCTAGCAAAACTATTGCAGAACTTTCAGTAGCTGTGGAAATTTTTATTTATGGGTCGTAAACACTTTTATAGTTACTCTACACAGAATCATACGCCCTGAATATGTGTAAAATATATGCTAAAATTCTTGTGGTTGTTATGAAAAACCTCATTAATTTTGACTGAATAATTCAGAGACTGTGTTAATTTGAACCTTGTCAAATGCTTTTAAGTGTACCCCACATGTCTGGGGAATAGAAGAGGAAGAATATTTGAAAAGACAAATCATAGTGCATAAAACTCATGGAAAGATTTATTATTTAAGAAACAAATAATTTTCAGAACCTCAAAAGTATTCATTTTATACTAAAATTTAATGTTTATTTCAAATCACTTTAATCTATTAATCAAAGCAGTTTCTTGAACACTGGTGGTCATTAAAAACATTCCTGTGTGTTCTTTACAGCAGACAAACTGGTATGAGACAATGAAAATCTTTCAGTCTTTGTATCAGAGATACATCAGCTTAAGTCATGGTGTGACATTGGGCAACGAACTTAACTAGCCTTGGTTCTAGTTCCTCATAGGAAAATAGAGATAAATAGTGCCTTCTCAGGCATTTGTGAGAAGTAAATGTGCTAATTGTGTGAGCATTCCTTGGAACATGGTTGGAATGGAATAAATATTTACGAAATTCATTTTATTATTATTTGATGAGTAAATTAAATTTTAACTTCCTTAATCTAGACTTTTAACTCCATTTCATTTGTAATTAGGATAATTTTATGTACAAGGATTGTACTAATATTTCCAGTTCAGATTATCATCTAAATTAGAGGTTGCCGAACTTTTTCTGTTAAAGAACTAGATAGTAAATATTTTAGGTTACATATGCTCCCTGTCTCACATTCTTCTGTGTTTCTTTTTTTAAATTTATTTATTTTTATTTTAAATAACTCTTTAAAAATTAAAAAAATTTTAGTAGTCCATTCTTAGCTATTGGACTATACAGAAAGAGGTAAAGCCTGTGACTGACCTAAACTTTTTGCATTTAATCTATTTTTACCTGCAATTATCATACAAATTACTAATGTGCTTCTGAGATTTAGAAAGTGAAGAGACCAAGCTTAGATTTCTTGGATAAAATTTATTTATCATACTATCAATTAATATATCAGAGAAAGTAAACCTTGCTTCAGGGATAGTGCAGTAATTTCCAGAAAACTACAAAGAGAATAACAGAGACAGTAATTTTTTCCTTCTGTCTATGAAACAAATCAAAGACTTTTATGAACTTGTGCACATCTTAGGAAACAAGGAGTTTGTATTTTGTTTGATTAGACAATGTGAATTCTTCAAAGGTGCTTCTGTTAGTCTCACAGGTATACACATTGATTAAGATTTCTTATTAACATACAATCATCTCCAAATGTTTCCACTTAATTGCTTTTTATTTCAGTTAAGTACCAGTGTTCTTTATTCTCACACAGTACTTTAATTAGCATGGAAGGTCACTGAGAGGTGTTAAGGCACACACTTGCCCAGAGGAAGTAGTTGATGCCTGGCTGGCTTCTAATTATAGAGCATCCTAGAATTGCAGAGGAAAAGGGAGCATAGAGAGGAGAACAATAATGAAAACTAAAAATGAACAAGAGGCAGCCCTGAGCACAGGAAAATGCTCAACTTCTATTCTTATTTCCAGGTCACAGCCACATGTAGTTATCAGTAGGACATAAAATACAAGGTACACTAGTTTACAAATTATTTTACATTTATTGAACATCTACTATGTACAACTGCTTGTAGAAAATATTGAAGTGTTGAGTAACATGCTGTTGAGAAAAATATGGAGTCAAATATGTAATGATTAAATATCACAGATCTGAAACATAAAAGTATGTTATTTCTTATTATTAAATAAACTTTCATTACTAATATTAATAAAATATTTTTGATTTTACTAAATTGTTCCCAAATTACATTAGAAACTGGCTATTGGGCTACATAATCCACAGTATGAACCATACAAAGACATCTCCCAAAGTGTTGTTTTCAGCCAATAACAATGTACTCCTCTGTATAGATGGGGCCTGTCTTAAAACTATTTATTAAAATCCAGTAATAAAGGGGTAACTATAAGTGTTACTAAATTATTTTAAATTGTATCAAGTAATTCACTGTATAATTGCTGTAAACAAGAGGTGACTTAATAGCATTAAAATAGAATTCATTATATAATGCTTTATTTACAATCTTTCATAGTGACATGTAAGAGATAAATCCAGGTATCCTTACATTTTACATTAGTGTATTTCAAGCTGATAATTTCTCTATAAGTGAACTGTGCCTTAGACTAGCATGGATGATAATAGCAAACAACATTTGTAGAACTCTTTTTATGTTCCAGGCACAGTTTCAAGAGCTTAATAAGCATTATCCAATTTGATGCCATACCAGTCTTAAGAGGAAAGTAATATTATTGTCTCCACTTTCCAGATAAGCAAGCTGAGGCAAAAAAAAAAAAAAAAAAGGTAACTAGCCTAAGTCATATGCTTGGAAGTAGGAGAGTTGGGAATTAAACTCAATTCATTTGACTTCAGAATCGTTCACTAGTAGTTCAGCCTTAATGTTAGTATATATACATCATAAAATATGAAGATGTACTAACAAAAATCAGTCTTCAGCATGTGAGTAAATAGCATTAGCTATTCTTTAGGTTATTTAGCAAGGAGGATTTCTTTGATGAGAAAAGTTTGGCTGATAACTCTGTCCATCACTTTACCTCTCCTGGCCTCGGTTCCTTTGTATATGAAATGTGGGGATTTGGGCTAGACTCAGTTTCAATAGTATCCTTTTTTTCTTTGAAAGTATTTTTAAAAGTATAAAATCATAACTCTCATACAAATATAAAATGAACACGTGTCAAAGATGTTATTTAATTCATTAAGTAATGAGAGAACCAGTAAGATGTTACAACTTGTACAGAGAACTGGAAATACTACACTTTAATGTTGAATCAGAAATGTGGAAATTAATCTACAAATAGATGCAAAACTTGCCGTTTTTGGAGGAGAGTAGATCAATTGTCTCTCCACTAGACAGGATTTGCATGTCTATGGACATGTCTTTTATACCGCTATTAGAGTTGTAAAATAGCTCAAAAGACCTAAGTCTTCATAGAATTAGATAACTCAGAGGTTGTGTTAGACGATCTTTTTTTTTTTTTTTTTTCCATTAAATACGCTCAGCAATTTTTTGGTCCAATTCCAAGTCTTTCACAATTTCTCCCAACACCTTAAACCAAGTACTATTGTAAGTCCAGTGTATAGCACAGGTCACAGTATGGCTGCTTTGTTGGAAGCAGTGGGAGAGCAAAGAACTCTAGTTAATTCACCTCAATCATCCACCAAAAATTCCAAAAAGTTGCTCTGTAACTGCCTTTTAGGCAGCGTCTAAGGCTATGATGGCTGTGTGATCTCTTGCTTCTACACCTAACATTCTGCAATTTCCTGATTCTCCCCTTTTGTAGGCAAAAGACTGATCAGAGATGAATGTATTTTGCTGGCATCTCACACTGGCAGATTATTAGGTCCTTATGACAGCAGGAAAATATTTCTGAGTGTGGAACCTGGGATTCCTTCTGATGAATCCTCAGAGACCCTCCTAGTCTCAGAAGATTGAAATATGCAGAAATTATTAGGCCTAGTACATAGCCTTCTCTGAAGGATGTGTCTGTTAAACCGCAACATAATCTTTTCACCTAGGATATTGAAACTCTTCATTTCCCAAGGGGCCTTTGACCATAACACATTCATAACACTATTAGGTAATGTGTAGGAATTCAAAGGATAATTCATTAGGAGTTCCCAGGTATGTATGGACAAAGGAGCTGGTCTAGCAGAGTTTGTTTAATTAGACCGAAGAAATCCATAGTGAGTCTAACTAATTTGTAGGAAATTGTGAGATCAGGGCTATGTTGAAGAGCTTAGTGTTGATAAATTTAAATTAGCATATGCAACGTTTTGCTTATGGTCATCATTATTGGAAATATTTTCTACTAAGAGGGTTAGATAAAGGTTTCAAAATTAGTAGGTATTTTCTTTCACTATTTTAGCTCTATATTAATGCTATTCTCAATACTCTCAGAAAGAAATTTCCCTGTAGACAGATTTGGGGCTGTGCTGGAGGTTATACAGTTTATAACCTCTTTCAAATTTCCTGTGACTTGCAACCCTCTTCTGATGCTAGCTTCTACTATGAATACACCTTTCTTCCTTTATTGGTTCTACCTGTTTATTAAAACACTTAAATTTTATTAAATGTGTTTATTTAGCAAATAACATAATAATACCTGACATTTTTATAAGAAAAGAAAAATCAACTGTGTCAATTAAACGCTATGTCAGTTATTTCCTTCCTTCCTTTTGTTTTTTCAAATTCCTTTCTTTTCCTTGTTGGTAAGCCCACCTGTTTTGAAGATGTAATTATAGTGCATATATAATCCTATTGTGATATTTTTTCATAAATGTCGCACACATTTTTCCAGATTGTTTTACAGTATTCACAATTGTTCTTGTTCTTATTTTTATTTATACAAATGTGTTTTATTATAGCAGATACAGATACTTCGTAAACTTTAAAAAACAAAAGTGCAAAGGAAAAAGTAAATATCATCTAAAATCCCACCAACTTGAGATAATAATTACTATTTTAACAAACATGCTTTCATTCTTTTTATGCATATATACACACAAAACTTTTGATATATAATTTTCTGTAATGGTTTCATATCACATGCAATCTATAACCAATTTTTTTTTTCTCGGTAATATATTCTGAACCTTTTCTCCATGTAAATGAATATGGTTAGGCATCATTTCTTTAGGTGCCTGAAAAATACTGAACTGTAACCAATATTTTTGCCACCTACTTTTTAACCAGCCTCTTTTTGCTGTACAGATGGAGTGGTTCCAGAATTCTGCCACTATAAACAGTGCTGCTGCACGTTTCTGGGATAATTTTGTTGGCATACATTTCAAGTACTATGATTGTTTCATCAAATGGGCAACTCTTTTAAACTTTAAAACATATTTTAAAAAGTGTTCTTTTCAATGTTGCAGACGTTAACATCTATACTCTTATCACCTGTGTGACTGTCTTTCTTACCTCGCCCTGCCCCAATCCTAGGTTTTAGTGATTTATTTAACATTCTAGTGTTAGGGGGAGCTAGAAATAATATCTTAACATTTAAAAATTTTCATTTCCTTGATTACCCTGGTGTTTGAATGCCTTTATATATATATATTTGTGTCATTTGTATATCTTTTTTTATGACTCGACTGCTCATATCCTTTGTCCAGATTTCGACTGAAGTGTTCACCTTTTTTTGTCTTCTTTCTGATTTTCTTATAAAATACCTAAACTTTGTCATATATATTGTTAAAAGTTTCTTCATTTTTATTCACGATTTCACTTTTATACGCTAAAATATGTATTTTTATGGAGTTATTTTTGGTTGTTTTTGCTATATGGTTCATATATTAAAAATTTACACTGTTTTATCAGTGTTTTACTGTTTTTAGCTTGTGTCACAGATGGAAAGGACTTTCTTTAGATTTTAAAAATATTACATAATTCATTTTTCTAATAACTGGTGTTCTATTGTTTTTTAAAATTCAAATTGATGTCTCTGATACTTGTTTTGGTGTACAGAGGAATGTGAAAATCCAAACGTTTTCACTCCAAGGCTAGACATTTTGTTTATCTCCATAGAACACTGGAAAAACAGACATTCAGATACTATTTAGACTGAAAAATATGATTGAAATTATAGATGATGCCAGATTTGAATAGACTATGCCAAAAGAAATTGGGACCAACATCATTACTAAGTACAATTATGTACTTAGTAATAAAGATTATTAGTACATAATATTTATTATTATTTTAGGCAAGTGTGCTTCTGAGTAGAGAAATAGTTGGAATGAAGAGATTAAAGTTAGACATCATAAAATGTGAATGAGATTAATGACATATGGAGCATGTTTTCTATGGAATATAATAACTATTTTCAGCAGTATAGAGAAGTTAGCTACCATAGACAGAAGGATTCATATTTAAAAGAGTAAAATAGAAGTTTATTAGTTTCATAGAGCATTGTGTTAAGTGAGGCATAAGTTCCATCTTCATTCAAAAATATATGAACTGTGAGGTTGATAAGATAGGATTGGCCTTATGGGTAGGACTCTGAAGAATTGAAATGTTAACAGACAATAAGTTACTAGAATGCCTCAGGCAATTACAATTAATGAGAAAACAATAAGAAGACAGACTTCATTGAGGATGGGACTGAGGGATTATGAAATTGTAAAGGCGCATTGGGTTAGTGGACCTGGCTGCTGGATGGACTATACAAGGAACCAAAAGGGGAAAAATAGAGAAAATAGTTGCATTGCGGAACTTGAAAATGAATTAGAAGCAGTAAAGGATTTATATGGCAGAAATCTAAAACAGCAAAGTGGGGATAAGATTAAGAAAATCTGAAAGCAGAAAGAAGATAAAGAAACAAGAAATTTCAGAGGAAATTATAGAATATAACAAACGAAATGTAGAAATCCAACATATGTATATTTAATGTGTCTGAAAAAGAAAACAAGGACCAATGATGGACCAAAAATAATTTTAAAAATGTAAGAGAGAAATGTTTGTTTTAATAATGAGAGAATGAACCTTAAGATAAAGATGCTTGTAAGATATGTAAGAAATAATGATAACATTTTTATATAATAAAAATTAAAGTTTTAATCGAAAGAAAACAAATCTGTCATTCTGATTTACTTTATTCCACTGCTTCTGAATTGGTTGGCAATTTGGTAATGATTTGGATTAGAATGAAGCCCAAAGCTTTTGAGCTTTTCATTTTGTGCTTGAACTTTTCAGTTACCTCTGGTACACAGCCGCAAGTCGCATTCATTTTTGGACCCCGCCCCATCAGCTAAAAACTCAGTTTGAGGAATAAAATAAGGTACAGGCTGTCTACTGTGAGTTTTTTCTTTTCTCTCACTGTCAAGTGAGACAGGAGCTGGCAGAAACTCTGTTTTTTCTATCCGTTATGCAGCCTCCACACAGCAATAGGCTCTGCCCTCATCCCACACCCCCAAAAGAAGAATCTCTGCCCTGGGATCTGAAGGCAAACAGGTAAATGTGAAATACAGAAAAGACTTTTTCCTCAGCTTGTACCTTGCTCTGCTGCATTGGGCAACAAAGCAGAAAGGCCTATGACATTTCTGGAGGTCCTTCACCATTTGGTCCAATTTGTATCATAATAAGCTAGTGTTCTCTAAAGTTGTTGCAGGAGGGTGGGGTCATTATGAGTTTCGACATGAATAAAGTTTTTTTCTGCCCTTTTTTTCTGTCCTATTCTTCCAACTTGTCCTATAGAACCTGGGAGGATTTTTTAAAATAAAGATGGATTTATATTTTTGAATATTTTTCTTGTGTTTCGCTCCTTAATCTTATCACAAATTCCATCTTTTAATTTTCCCCCCTTGGTCCAATACCTAATGAAGACCTTGGATAGAATCCTCAGTGTGTTCTTCCCTCTGATGAACCTCTTGCTCTGTTTCTGTATTCTATGAAATGTCTCTATATAGTGAATAATAAATATTATAAATCTCTTGAGTTCCTATTTGATTAAAAGATGATATACAACATTTCAAAACAAATATAAGTAGCTCTAGCACAGTGCATCCAACAGGGTCACATCAGGAAAATAGAGTCTGCACAAGGTAGCTCATTAGGTGAACTTCAACAGGGAGAACTAGCAACATCAGTTAGAACTGATGACAGAGCTAACAGGAGAGATTTGCAGCTGTAAGGAATTGCTCTCACTGCTCTAGAGAGGAGGAAGTGGTGTTTTCAAAGTCTGGTAGACAGGAAGAGCTCACCTGTGGGGAGCTAGAAATAGTGGGCACTGATTAGGAAAAGCAGAGACCACAGAGGAGATGTGGCCACCCCTGGATACTTTGTGACCCCCCTGAAAAATAGAGAGAGAGAAAAGGAGGAAGGGAGGGAGAAAGGAAGAGAAAGAAACACCCTGGTGTTTTCCTTCCTCCCTTGCCTGTATCTCCTGCCACTGCCTCCCATTGCCCGAACCCGCCTGAAAATGTGATTTCAGGTATCAGCCCCCCATAGTTCAGAGCAGAGCAGAGGAAGGTAGAGAATGGATATGAGAGCAAAGAGGCAGATGTGACACATGTAATGGATTTTCTGCAATCACATAAGACTCGGCAAAGATTTGAGGAAAATTAAAAATAAAAGACGAAGTCTTGCTTTGGTCAAGGGACTTGAGTGTTATACCTGGTGACTATAGGGAAATGGAAGATGCCTCTTTCATGAAGTACCTTACCTTATCTTTAAAGCTTGAAAACCTTTTCACAGGAAATAAAATTTCAGCTCCACAGATACCAAGCAAAGTAGCACATAACTTTCTTCATGGAACTGGTGCTTGTTATTCACTGAACACTTTTCTAGCCTACAGAGATAACTTGAATTAGGCAAAGTTCTTGCTCTCATGTCACACACAGTTTAATAGTAAATATAAATTAATAGTTACAGGTTTGTAAATATAAAAAGTGTGCTACAAGATCAAGGAAGAAAGAATAATTGATGCAGGGGCATTTTAGTCTTGAAGAATGAATAGGAGTTAATCAGTTAAAGTAGGAAAAAGAAGATACAGGAAATATAAAGACTGAGATATCACCACAAAATGGTGAGGAATTCAGGGGCTTAACATGTATATAGAAGAGAAACAAAATCTAAACTGCATTAATGCTGCAGGTCCTTCCATGACCTACCCCACGTAGCTACACACGTATACTCATGGAAGGCATTCGTTTTCAGTTCCAGTACATTTTCCAAATAAGCCTTGACACAGTCTTAGATTCTCTCAATACAGGACAGCTGACAGCTGTTTCTAATGACCAGTAATTATATTACAAAATAAAACTCTATGCTCTCCTTACACCAGTTTGCCATTGATGGGTAGCGTGTTTTATGTGGTGAGGGGAATAGGTAACAGTGAGGGTAGGATGGGAAATTATGAAGCAGGAAAAGGGACACAGGAAAGGGAAGTTGAAGGTACTGATATCTCACAGTTCATTGTGCAGGCTTAGAACAACCTTGTGATCAAAACAAAGATGATGTATTCCTTGTAGTGTCTGCAACTGGGCTTCAGGTATGTAACTTCCAGTTGCTGTAGCTCTTTTTAATGACCCTTTTGAAGTTAAGTCTGAGTCTGTGAGGGTTGGCCTAGGGAAGATATTGCCTGCCTGCAAAGTTATTTTGATATTTTGGATATTTCCAAAATGATATTTTGGATCATTCCGTACTGGGAGTATGGATAGGTGGAAATGTCTATAATAAAATAAAGGGGCTAGAAACATTCTGGGTTTCCTCATGTTCGTCTAACTTCCCCATCTCTGGCTCTTTTGCTGCACCATTTTATTTCAGGATCCTAACTCCTGCGGATATAATCCAATGAAGCAATTTGGGGTAGTACATTTGCACAATGAAGAGAATAGGTTGAATTTTGGGGTGAATTTTCTTAATAACAAGTGAATTTTCTCTTAGGATGTTAGGCTATAGAAACTTTGGGCTGTGATCTAGCTTGAGGTTCGCAATGCTTTTGTGCTTGTAGACAGTCCTGATTCAATAAATCAACACCTTAGGATGGACATTAGACAGATATAATAGAGCTCCTCGAGGTGCACATCTAGTACTGTTTTTCAAAAGCTTTATGTTGACTGGAAATTAGCTGAAAAATTCTTATGCTATTATTATAAGAAAAATAACATCGCCATTGCATCATTTCCAACTGATTTCTAGCAGTCTCTATGCTAAACAAAGATGCCTAAAGAACATTAATAAGAAAAAGAAAATTCTAAATGTACATTGATAACCATTTTATGCACCATCCATTTCTTCCTCTGGTGTTATCATGTAGAATTTCCCCAGGTGTCTCATAATTTTTAGAGGTTGAAATTTGTGTTAACTGTTTTTTTTCCCACATGAGGGCATCAGTGCTCTAAGCAGCTTTAGAATTCACCTTCCTAAGTTTGACTTTAAGAGCTTTATTTTGAGAAAATGAAAACACTTTATGAGCCTCATACATCTTAGACTATATAAAATTAACATTTGGTTTATCTTCCTGGAAGAGTCATTCATTCTTTTCTTTCATTCATTTAGCAGTGTAATTGTACCTTCTTATGTGTGGGACGAAAAGATGATACACCTGTGACATTGCCACTCCCCATGCCAATTTATGCCTTCATAGTCAACCAGGGGCAATTAGTTCCTGTTATATTAAAATGGCTTATAGAATTTAAATGAACAGTACTGCTATAACACATGTTCATTATAAATGAAAACTAATCCATTTAAAAAGTCTATGTATATGTGTGTTCATATTCCATGAAATTTATTTTCAAAGCCCAGGATACTGCCATCATACATTACCCTTGGTTAATTCTAAATTTCACACTTTTAGTTGAGAGTAGTTCAAGGTAATAATACAGATAAAAACTAATAGACAGATCCCAGGTACATTACTCTCAGTGTAGTTATTGGCACAAAGACTAAGAGTTTGTCAAACTTTCAATGGCTTGACTTTTCTCTACCAATTAAGAGTAAATTCATCACCTCAGCATCAATATCATTCACATTAAGCCCTGATCTGCTTTTCTAGTCTTATGTTTGCCTACTCCATTCTCAGAAAGCAAATGAGTTTCAACTGAAATGGTAATTCACACACTGCTTTCAGCACAGGGCAAAATCATCCTGCCCCTTATGGCCCTTTCTCTTTCTGTTCATTCTGCCTGAAATAGCACCCTTAGCCTTCATGTGTCTGTACAATCCTAGCTTCCTTTTGAGGTCCACAATGGTACCCAGATACTCTGACTCACTCTAACTTCACCTTGCCCATCACAGGTATCTTTAACAAGACCACTAGGGGCATTGTCTTTGATTCATTGTCACTAATTGGCCCCATTTAATTATTCACATGTGTCTGATGTTCCCTTAACATCTTAGTGCAGAAACGATACTGGTCTCATCTTTTTGTTTCTTTGTTACTTTGTTTTTCATTCAAAATGATGGAGAGGGAGTTCCCTTCTGGTAGTTCTATGAGGTTCTTCTTTTGCCTCTTGAATGAGTAAAGCCCCCCTCCCCTGCTAATATTTTATGTGTTATGTAACTCTTTAATCTTTAACATCCTATCCAAGAGTCACAGTTAGATGTTCCACTTGGAGTGAATGACATAGACTCAGCTTGCCCAGTCTTTGAGTTCCGAGCCCTATTCCCTCTAATTTCTTCTTTTGATATTTCTATCATGTGATTGGGGTGGAGGTGAAGGGGAGTCACCGTTTTACTTTAAAAATGAGAAGTCAAGTTCAGGGAAGGTGCATAGATGGTCTAGCACCAACAGGAAGCAGAGAAGGAAAAGAAAAAAGAATGTAGTTGCAAGCATCAGAAAGCATACCTCTGGGCTTTAACGTTACTGGAGAGTTTCAAATCTACAATTTTTTTCTTCTCTTTGCTGGTGTAGAGTTTTCCTTTGTAATCTAGAAATTATGGTAGTTGTTTTTTTACTGGAAGATAATAAAAATAGCAAATAAAGGCTTCGGTAGTCACCGAAGTCCTTCACTACACACTGAGCTTATAATAATGACTTCTTCCCTTTATAACTCTGTAGGTCAGTCATTCAGTCAACAAATCATTATCATGCACCTATTGGGTGTCAGGGTCCTTGCCTGCAGGAAGATTACATTACCAAGTCTCCTTTTATGAGTTTTTATGAGTTCTAAATTTAACCTCTTCCAGAATGTTTCTGCCTGGGTGAAATACATTATTCAGAGTCCTGAAAGAACAACACTTTGAAGTAGTTACCCTATTTGAAAAAAAAAACAAATGCACACAAACACACAAATTACACTCATATATATGTATGTATATACACATATATGTCTATATAAATATATATGTATATAATATATATTTTTATATTACATATATGTGTATACAAATACATAAATGTAAGATTTGTCTGTGTGTATATATGTATACTATATATAAATCCTATTTTGAAAAAAGTAGAATTGAGAATTAGTTTTAATTTCTTGTTAAAAGTAACAAATATGAATGGTTGAATCTACCTAATCTTCTGTTATTTCTACCATTTAGGGTCTGAGACTGGTAGTTCTGCTCAATACTTTATTCTCAACCACCTTTTGTGTGGCATCAAAGCCTTCCCCAATTTTACTCCAGCTTCATATATTTTCTGATTCAATGTGACTGAGTTTTCTAAGAACTTTTCTTTCTTCCTTTTGAAACTACCTTCAAAGATTTCGAGAAAGGCTCTGGTCTCTTCAGGAATAGTCATGCATAAAGATGAACTGTCTTTGTTTTATGGCTGAACAACTTCACTTCTTGGAGCACCTCGAGGGGGACATATTTAACTATGTCACCTTCGGCTTGTCTCTTTTCTCTTCATCCTCTTTGCTTTCTCAGTGAACTTCGAGGATTTAAGTATTTTCCAAATATTCTAGCAGTTTATTTCCCTAAAACTGCTTGTGGATCTTTAAAGAGTGGGGGAGAACGAAAAACAAAATACAGCAGCAAAACATTACGTGTGCGTTCTCATTGTATCCTGCTATTTTTTTCTATATTTTCCAGTTGATTTTTTAGCTGAGTGAGAATTTATCAGCAGACAGTGAGCTTCAAGAATTCCAAGTTCACACGGAAAGAATTCATCCTCAGTATAAAATAACAAAGATATAGTTTGTAATTCCAGAATTCTGGGTGTTAGGTGGTGGGGGTTGTAGTGGAGGGGTAATTACAGCCTGAGGTTAGGTTTACACTGGTAAAACCTGATAATTGAGCAAATTCTCAGTACAACTCAAGCAAAAATCTTTTCACCCTTGCCCTAATTACCATTTTAACTGGGTTGTTAATATAAATTATTATAGTACTCACCTTCTCTTTCCTCTTTGTTGTTGAGACCTGGCCCAAGTTGTATGGTTTTCTTTTCTTTATTTTCCTTGTCTGACCTATTTGGCCACAATGAACAGATTTCTCCAACTTAGTTCTCTTTAAGTGATGTATCTCCTTTCTTCCTCCATTCACACTGCTCACTTACTTAATAATTTTATCACCATATTTCTTGTCATCTGTTTTGGTTTCCCGAAGTCATTATTACTTATATTATTTTCTCCTGAAGCTATTTTTTTTCTTTTCTTTTTGAATACTTGTTCTTTCTTTCAGCCTGTCTCTTATTTTCTGCCCTTATCTGGTCATCTATGCAGGATCCAAGTCCAAAAACCTCTTGTATGGATGTAGTGCTCCATCTATTCATCTATCTATTCATTTATAAAAACTTTGAAGGAAGAGGAGGGAAAAAAATCACTATTTCCATAATTAAGCATAATTACTCATCAAAAATCCCAAGTACTCAAGAAGCTTAAAGACTCATGAGGGTCCTTGAATCAATGGGCAATCGAGAAAAAAATTATACTCATGATATTTAGGTCTTTGAAGGAACCACATTATTCAGTTTTTGCTGGTGACACTAATAAATTTGTTCCTTAACTTTGGCCAGAAGGTCCCCTTTCACTGCATAAAGCTTAGGAAATATTAGTTTATTTCACTATAAGGCTGTCTTAGCACCACTTCTTAGCGAATGATTTGTTGTCCCAAAATCGAAGGCAGGACACAGATATTTTCTACAGATAATGATTACTAAAGGCTTGGCCATGGCTCACAGAGTGGATGAAGGCTTTTCATTCTTGTAGCTACATAAATCACCCAAGTTGAAGAGAACTTACAGCACAAGGAAAGCAAGGATGCTGCATTGTGAACTATGCTAATGAGTATATATCTTGCTTAATAGCACTATTTTGATGAGAAACAATATGTACTAAGAGTTTATGAAGAATTTGCCATGGCTAGCCAGTGTGTCAAGGACTGGGGATACATCTGTGCATTAGTCAGGATGAGCTGTGTTTTGTAACAATAACAAATAGCCTCAAAATCTCAGTAAAATAAATCAACATAGGTTTATGTCTCATTCATTATACGTGTCCATCATGGACTAGTGGAGGGCTCTGCTCATTGTAGTCCCTCAGGCTGACCATTTTGTGTCATCAGGTAACCACCATCCTGAGTGTTGCCATTCACTGAAGGCAAAAGACCTCATAGTGTATCAGACCAGCAATGAAATACTCTGTCCTGAAAATGACTCCCATTACTTCTATTGATGATTCATTGTTCAAGTGGTCACATGAATCCATTCTGCACACAAGGTGTCAAGAAGTGCAATCCTACTGTGTGCCCAGAGGGCATAAAATGGACATATTTGGTGAATAGCTTTAATAATTATCACAAGCTGTGAAAGACATATTTAGTTGTGCTCTCAGCAAATTTATAGTCTGCACTATGTGGAAGGAAAAGGGAAAAGGGAAGGGGAGTGAAAATGGTGAGAAGTAGATTCAGACATGTGTATAAATAATATAGAGCATGATTATTTACAAATAATACAGAGTATGATTAAACAAATAGAATGTCTAATGGGAGTACATAAGTAGAGATCTGGTCCAAGGCTGAGGATCACAAAAGGCTTCCTAGATAAATCTGAGATTTAAAGTGAAGCATGAGTCAGGCTAGTGACAAAGTATATTATATTCAATCCTCTCAACATCATCCTCTGAAAATGTAGAAATAAATAACTTTTTTTTTTGTAAGTCATGAAGTTGAGACCTAGAGAATTCATGTAGAATGAACCAAAAGTAGAATCTAAGTCCAGCTCCATCCTCCCACCCTAGAGCCCCTCCTTTTAAACGCTCAGCTAGATTCGAAGGAGGAGCCTTTCCTGGTAGGCTTTTTTAAAAGAAAGGGAATGGCAGTTATGTTTAACTTTAAAGAAACCAAGTTAAAAATACCTCATAAGAACACCTGTGATCTCAATCTAGGTTAATTTTCTGTTGCACAAATTATAACACAATTCCAAAATACTAATTGCTGCATGAAACGTTACATCTATCTTGTGGGGAAAAATCCAGTGGTGCTAATTAAATAGTATATTTCTCTAAAAGCAATAATTGAGGCTTGGAATAGAACAAAACAATTCTGGAATTCTACTGTTTATAAACCTAAGTGAATGAAAACAACTGTGGTTTATTTATGTAGTGCTGGAAACTACTCTACACAGCACCTTACAACACAGGAAACAGACTGAATACGAATAACATGACCCTGACTATTCAGTTGGCTGTGGGTTACCCGTGTTCAGAAAAGGACAGTTTCATTGAAGAAATTTATACAAAAAGGTTGATTCAAGTCCCCATATGCAGGAGTTTATGAACACTGAAAGCTCTGCACATCAATAAATGATTCCATCCCCTAAACAGTACTAAAAGAATGCTGGGTTGTGCAAGAAGGCCATAAAATCAGGGCAACACACGATTAAGGGTAAAAAGTACTATATATTCTCCAACATCTAAGAGGGCAGCCCCATAACAATGTCCTAAAGATGCCTTTTTGGCATATGAATTAGCAAACGATGCTTAAAGGAATGCATCATTGGTAGCAGTGGAGGGGAAAGTAGGAGAAAACAATTCTTCTTTACTTTAATATTTTAAGAAATGTATACAAATCTTTTGTTTTCTAAGCTTTCCGGCAGTATTAAAAGCAATTTTATTGCTTCTACTTTCTTACCTATGTTCTCACAGATCAATTTCATCTTTTCATTTCTCTTTGCAAATCTTCAGAGTCAGCCAGTCTAGAAGTGGGGCATCTGCTCAGTGCTTTGAGGCCTGAAGAAGATGCCTGTTTTGCCATTTCAGATAACTGGCAGCCCCAACTGACGACCCGAAATCCCCCTGAGTCTCCGCAGAGGCAACCACCTATTGATTTCCTAATTTTTCATCACCAGAAGGCATGGATTTCCTTTTTTACTAATTATATACTTAATTTGAAATCAGAAAAGGGCAATGGGTAACGCATATTGTGTGTGGGTTAACCTTCTCCAGTTAACCTTCTCAGGTCCCTCTTCACGTTGAATGTGAAGACAGAAAATTAAAGAGCACACACAGAGGGAGGCAATTTATAGTTCCAAAACCAGCCAAGTTAAGACTCTGATGAGCTTCAGAAAGGAGTGCAGAGGCCCTTCTTCCTCCTTTTAGTTTTGGGATTTGACATAGAAAGTTTATGTTTCCAGGACCTTTGCTCTGATCTCTGCCCAAAGTCTCAGCATGGAACTGAATTGTTCTCTTATGAAACCACGGGAAGGTGGCATTCGGTAGTAATAAACATTACTTTCTGGAGAAATTGATTTTACTGGTGATTACTATGTCATGAACCAGGGGAACCCTTTCAAAATGTGAAAAGGAATATTCTAATTTGGAGAGGGAAGAAACTATTATTTCTCCTAAGAGTATGTTATGTAGGGTCCTGTATAATTTCTGGGTAAAGTGTTAGACCTATTAAGATCAAGGAGGAAGCTGTCCCGAAGCCTGTATCCAGACGCTTTTTTTTTTTTTTTGAGTTTTGTGAGTGAGAGAGAATGAAGGAAGTTTTTTCTATTGGGGAATTTGAATATTTCCTATATAAAGAGAAAGGAAATGGTGTAGAGGTCATGTTTTCTAAGTTTTAGGGTTTTAGGAGCATTGTTCGAATATATTTAAGATTATGACAACAGACTCATTTACATGACTGTCATCTTACTATTCTTTTAAATTATACTTTAAGACTCATTTTGTACTCAGGTCACTATCTTTTGCATATGTAAAGTGAAACTAAAGTAAATTTTTTAATATACTTATGCTTCAACAATTATCTGTCCCATTTTCCTTTTAAGATGACTTTTGTGGTTTGGGAATAGAGTCTGGCTATTACTTAAAAATTGTGTCAGGCATTCGAGCTTTGAAATTTTGAACAAAGTTGGAGAACACAGCTTAACCAAATGTCGTAAGATATAAGTTTGAGGACTTTTGAGATTTACTTATTCATTTCTCTTCCTTAATGCCATTGCTTCTTTTTATAGCTATCTAGATTTATCTGTCCACTCCTCAACACCTTGTTAAGCTGGCTACCTGCCAGAGCCTGGGTCATCTGGGGACACATTAGCCATTAACTCTCTTCTTTACTAGGATCTGCTGTCACTGGTCACAGATGGGACACATGAAAGTTTAACATCAGTGCTGGGTCTGTGCTTATAAGCAAGATTATTTTGCCTCATTAGGGAATATAATTTTGTTCTGTAACTCTTCTATTTTGCCTGAAGGCTATCTTAAAAAAAATCTACCCAATTTTGATTTCATAGTCATTTAGAAATTGATGTCTCTATTTTGCCTGAAGGCTATCTTAAAAAAAATCTACCCAATTTTGATTTCATAGTCATTTAGAAATTGGTGTGTTAGTTTTCTATAGTTGCTGAAACAAATTACCACAAATTAGACACAGATTTATTTTCTTATGGTTCTGGAGGTCAGAAATCTGGCATAGGTCTCACTGGGCTAAAAATCAAGGTGCTTGGAGGACTGCATTCCTTGCTGTAGGCTCCAGGTAGGATCGTCTCTCTGCCTTTTCTAGAGATTGCTGTATTCTTTGACTTGTGACCCCTTCCACCACCTTCAAAGCCAGCAATGGTGTGTCGAGTCCTTCTCATATCGTATCACATCTTTTAGGCCTCTCTTCTGCCTCCCTCTTCTACTTTTAAGGAACAATCCTGTGTTATCTCCCTGTTTTAAGATCAGTTCTTTAACAACTTTAATTTCATTGACAACTCCAAATTCCTTTTGTCATATAAAGTAACACATTCACAGATTCTAGCAATTAGGAGGTAGACAGTTTTAAGGAATATTTTTATGCTTATTATACCCATATAGACTTTTTTTCAGACAAAAAAAATTAATTAAAACATAGACACTAAAAGTTTCAGAAATGATAAGCATCTCACTCAATGAATTTTCACAAAGTGAAACTTTTAATCAAGGACTCAGATCAAGAAAGGGAACATCTCTGTCTTCCCAAAAGCCTCCCTGAGTCACCACTAGCCCTTCCAAAGGGTAACCATTCCCTTGATGATTAACACCATGGATTACTTTCATTCATTTTCAAACAGCTTTATTGAGCTATAATTCACTTATCGAACAGTTTATTGATTTAAGTTATATAATCCTATGGTTTTATTATATTCAAAGAGTTGTGCAATCATTACTGCAACCAATTTTAAAACATTTTTATTATCCCCCAAAGAAGTCCGATACCCCTTTACTATCACTTTTCAACATCCTCTTCCATCCCTACCCCCAGGCCTTGGTAATCTACTTTCTGTCTCTATAGATTTACCTTTTCTAGACATTTCATATAAATGGAATCAAGAAGTATGTGTTCCTTTGTCATTGGCTTCTTTTACTGAGCATAATGTTTTCAAGGTTCATACTGTAGCATATATCAATGCTTGTTTTTTATATTGCTTAATAATATTTTATTGTATGGATATGCCATATTTTATTTAGGTATTTATCCATGAATGAATATTTAGGTTGTATTTACACTTTGGATTTTATAAATAATGATGTTATATATATTCATGTACAAGTTTTTGTGGGGCATATGTTTTTATTTCTTTTGGGTACATTCCTAGGAGTGGAATTGCTGCATCACAAGGTAATTCTATGTTTAAACATTTGAGGAACTACCAAACTGTTTCCAAAGCAGGGGCACCATTTCATATTCCCACTGTCCATGTATAATAATTCTGATTTCTCCATATCCTTGTCTACACTTGTTATTGTCTGTCTTTATAATTATAGCCATCTTAGTGGGTGCAAAATGGTATCTCATTGAAGTTTTGATTCGCATTCCTTGATTACTAATAATGTTGAACATCTTTTCATGTGCTTACTGACCATTTGTGCATATCTTCCTTGGAGAATTGTATTCAGACACTGTGCCAATTTTTTTATTTGGATTGTCTTTTTATTATTAAATTGTAATAATTTATTATGTATTCTTGATCCAAGTACCTTATCAAATATATAATCTGCGAAATCTTTCTTTCAATTCGTGGCTGTCTTTTCACTTTCTTGTTGTCCTTTGAAGCACAAAAGTTTTTAATTTTGATGATGTCCAGTTTATTTTTGTGTGTGTTGCTTGTGCTTTTGATATCATGTATAAAATATTGCTTAATCCAAGATCATGAATATTTATGCCTATATTTTGATCTTTGATCCATTTTGATGTAATTTTTGTATATGGTGTGAAGTAGAAGTCCAGATTTCTTTTGCATGTGAATATCTAGTTGTCTTAGCACCATTTCTTGAAAAAAATTGATTCTAAGTTTACCCATTTTTAATGCACTCATCAAATATGTGCATGTTTTGCTGGCTTCTTTTACTCCAAATTGTGTTGTGAGAGTCATCCATATCTTTGCATATAGTTTCTTTATTCTCATGGGCCTCTAATATTTTTGCTACATGAATATTTTATGCTTTATTCATACATTCTACCTATGTTGGACACTTGGTTAGTATCTAATTTTGGGCTATTATGAATAGTGCTGACATGAGCATTCTAACATATGTCTTTTTTTGAATATCTGGATACATTTCTATTTGGCTATAAACCCTAGAAGTAGATCGTTGGGTACTTGAAATCTTATACTCCAGCTTTAGCAT
Organism: Pteropus vampyrus; assembly: GCF_000151845.1. Lineage (NCBI taxonomy): Eukaryota > Metazoa > Chordata > Mammalia > Chiroptera > Pteropodidae > Pteropus > Pteropus vampyrus. The sequence goes on along the minus strand of NW_011888980.1, from coordinate 265,829 downwards.
AAGAACAATTACTGGTTATCATATACTACAAACGAAAAGCTTGGAGATTCAACTAGAAATTTTGCAACTCAGTCATTAATATGAACTTTTTCTTAAAGAGGTGTCTTACAACATCCATAATTTAGACCTATTGGGGGGTGTATATCTAGGTTTGGTATAATAGCATGAATGATAATGAAGACGTGGTGGAGGGGGCCTGTGTTATTAAGATTTCTTTTTTCCCCAAAAATACTCTTTGAGTGTCTGTGTTTTCAAGGTTTTGTACCAAGTGTTGAGAAGAAGCCAATGTAGGGAATAGACATGTTCACAGGTAAACAGGAAATTATTATATGGCTTGGTGAGTTCTCTGGTGTTCAGTGTGCATTTGGAATGCAAAGTATGATAACCTTGCCCAGAATTCTGGGACTTGGTGAAAGTTCCCAGAAGAAGAGGTATATTATCTAAATTGAGATCTGAATAATGGGTAGGAGTCTCCAAGTATGGGGTGCTGGTTGGAAGAGTAATGCCACAGTCAGAAAACAATGCCCACGGTCTACACAAGGAAGACCCATTCTGGGCCAAGGATGAGGTAAATCCATGGTTTACCTAGAACTAGATTAGGTGAAAGAAGTTTAGTGTTTGCTCAGCTGGCTGGATTCCTTAGCATTCTCTGTTACTAGCAGTTTTACTTCAAAGCTACTTGGAATATTGGAAAGATAGAGGCTCTTGGCTTCTTTAAAAGTTTGTTTTTGGTTCCCCAACCTCTTCACTCAGAGAACAAGAAGAAGGAATGACAAGGAATTGAAGAAATAGAGATAAAGAAATAGAGGCAGTAGAAATGGGAAAAATAGGTGTTAAATTGTATTTCGACAATTGTATTTCAATCAATTTGGGTTCTGTTGTAGTCACATGTACTTTACTTTATGAATTTAATAACCTTATTCTGATAAGGGATCCATTGTTATCAGAAGACTGACAAAGAAGGTCATAGCACAAAAAGGTTAACCACTCTTAGTTTAGAATACAAATTCAAAACCTAATCATACTAATAGAGTCAAATGCATTATTTCTGTTTAAAAGAAGCTACCCCTGAAAACTGATTATCAGTGTGAATTACCTAAAAAATCAATTCTTCCTTACCACTGACTAGAAAAGATTATAAGTAGCACCGAGGCCAGTAAATTTTCAAATTGGAGGACCTGACATAGAAGAGCAGCTCAATGAGGGAAGGTATAAATGTTTGGGGTTTACTTCTGGGTAACTGAGTCTCCAAACACTTCATTATCGATGGTGTACAATCCTATGGTAATAACTTTTACATGCATTTGAATTCCTCCAAGTCATAGTTTAATTTTCTTTTCTTCTAAATCCTGAATAGGAAATAGATTTTTTCCTTGCAAGGTTGTATAATAACCTCTGTCCTGATTTCTCTGAAAACTATAACCTATAAACCTCTAATCAGTATACATCCAGTTTCAGCAAGAAATTACCTGGACAAGAGAAAGTGGAGGTGGGCAGGTACACAATCTGTCAGTTGTATTTTTCTAAGAGGATTATCTGTTTCTCCTTAAAGCAGATGTCAAATTGGAGCCTTCCAGCAGGATTACCAGGGAGTCTCTGACACAGGAAGTTTGTCTTTGTGTATCATATTAGGAAATCAAATTAGCTTTTTCCTGTGACTTTTAATCAAAATATATGGATTTTGATTATTTGAACATAATTAGCTTTCCTTACTTAGCATACACTTTGCTCTGATTTACTGGGTATTGCTGAACACAAAACAAAACCTGGAGTTCAGTCAGTAGGACTCTATAAGAGTCAAGCTGCCTCAGTCTGCATTTTGTTGACCAATCTGTCTCGGTGGAGGGGATCAATTTTCTTCTTTGGCTTTAGTAAAAGAATTAGTCACCCTATTGTCATCCTGATAAATAAGAGCTTAATTATCAAAAGAAATAGTCTTCCTTTGAACTTTTTAGATATTTGAGAAGAATACTTATTTATCTAGATCAGGGATTGGCAAACATTTGCCTATGGGGAAATGTAGCCTACCATCTGTTTTTATAGATAAAGTTTTATTGGAACACAACCCCCCTCCCCCATTTGTTTACATAGTGTCTGTGGCAGCTTTCATTCTACAATAGCAGTGAATAGTTGAGACAGACCACGTGGCCTACAAAGACTAAAATATTTATTATCTGGTTCTTTAACGGAAAAACTTTGCTCATTCCTAGTCTAGACTACAGAATGTATTTTATATCATCTCTTTATGAGAAAAGAATGTTTAATGGCTTTAAAAATCATTAGTATTCAATGGTTCCAATTTTGATCTTATTTGCTCGAGAACTCTGAGGCCATTTGATGCTTCCAAGTACCCTTCTATAAGTTATAAGGAATTACCCTTAAGCATCTGAGATTACAAGGATAGTGATAGGTATGCCTCTGTCTATATAGAAGTATGAGTAAACCAAAAACACAGCTAAAAATATAGAAAACCAGAGCCCAGAGTCAGTCTGACACATGTGGGTATTCTAGGAAGGCTAATCATTTGTTGTCTCTTTAAATTTATATTATAACTATTTTACTATTTTCAGTATGTACTTGTCAGAGAAATTGAGTGCTGTGTGGTGGAAGAGGGAAACGGGAGGACCCTGTTAAGAATCTTGACAGAGATACTTAACAAATTTTGCTGAGAATATGATTAAATAACAATTAGTAAAAACTAGTATCATTATGCATATTTTTGTCTTTGTACCATTGTATGAATAAAAATTTAATATGATGTGGAAAATACCCTGTGGCATTTCTAATGAATAAAATAAAATGCAATGTGTAAAGCATATTGAGGAAAATACAGTGAATCTTCATCTGTTTTAGACTGGGAATTTTTAGGGAGGGCCAGCAGGTTAAAAACAGAAAAAAAGTATTCTTTGAAAGTCATAACTGAGAATTTGGGAATCTAAAGGGACTATGAATGATGAGGTCAGAACAGGTCTGACTAAGCAAGCAAGTTTAGGCTAGCAGGAGAGGGCACGTGAACAATTGTAAAGCTAGGAAAGAGGGCAGATTTGAAAAAAATCTATTACCCTGATGTGCTACATTGCTTGAGTTGTCTTTGGGGTTTGGTCTGTCTTCTTGGCACATAGATAACAGATAATGCAGGCTTTCATAAGCTTCTCCTCTCTGCAGCTTATCTGAAACTTCAATGAGACCTAGTATAGTAGAAGTTGTAGAGATTCAGCTCAGGAGGAGAACAATGACTCAGTTGGCCATCTGAAGACAATATAAAGGATATTGCCATAACCTCCTGCATTTAATGAACTTACAATTATCTATTAAGTGCCCGCTATTGCCAGATACTATATAGGTATAGAATACAAGTTAAAATTAAATGGAAGAAGAAAATATGATCCCCGTCTTCGTGGCACCAGTAGTGAAGAAAAGGCTTATTTACAGGATGTGCTATGACAGGATCCACAATCAATGTTATTTTTGTTACAGGAGAGCATTATGCTAAAGGTGCTTTGTATAGGAATACCTAAGGGAGCTTTAGGAATCTGGTGTAGAGGATCATCAGGGAGTCTTTCCAAAGAAGCTGTGAAATGAATCTTGAATGGTGAACAGGAATAAATCAAAGGGATTCAGGAGGAAGGGAGGCTGCCTGAGTGTGTATGCATTTCAGATACCTAAGAGAGTTAATGCCCCAGGGGTGACTCTTAACCAATAGAAGATGGGAATAGATGGACGAATGCTCTTCACTCTTGTCCTTTGGGTAGAGAAATGTGGGAGACCTTCTTTAGGCTTATTCAGGAGGTACCTAGTGAAGTGTGTCCCTTGGGACAGCAGTAAATACAATTCTGTACCGTACACTGGCTCTTTTCCTTTCCCTCTCACACTTCTGTTCACTCACTCCTTTTCCCTTCCAGACACAACAAAGAACTGTCTGAAGGCAGTTAGGCCAGAGGTAGTACTATGTACTCCCACAACTTCCAGAAAAATCACTGTGGCTGGAGAGCAGGTGCCTGTGGGCAAGACAAGAGGCCAGCTGTAGAGGCAGGCAAGGGCCACATCAGAAAAGGCCTCAGTTCCATGCTAAGCGGTTGGAACTTTGTTCTGAAAACAGTGAGGAAACCCTGAAATTTTTAGCCATGGAGCAGCAAGATGATATTCCTATTTAAGTACTTTTGCCCTAATTAAATGCTATATATAACATGTCCTATGCAACCTTTTCTATCAGTTGCAACGTTTGCTAGCAAAGGCTCCATGTGTCTTGGGGCAACTTTTCCAACACACTTGGATTATACCCAAAGCAGACCCATCGTTATAGAGAAAGTACACTTGAAAAATGCAATTTAAAACATTTTAATAATTTTATAATAGTAAAAGAAATATATACTTACGTGCATAATAGCAAATTTAGGAAATAAAAAAAGCAATGCAATAAAATTAAAATTAGCCATAATCCTATTGCTAGCAGGTACATTTTTAAAATGTTGACATAGTGTTAATGTTTTAATATACTTTCCTTCGATTATTAATTTATGTATGTATATTTTATGTTTCATACCATATCGCATATTCATATTTATACCTTTTATTCAGTTAACATTATGCATAAACAGATCCCGAGGACATTAGATATTTTTGAAAGCATGAATTATGATGAGCACATAACAGTCTACTATATGGATATTCCATAATTTAATGAATCTCCAATTGTTGGACATTCAGTATATTTCCAAGTGTATGCTATTATAAATAATGGAGTTTTATTTCCTTGTATCTTAACTCTTTTTCTGAATTTATGACTATGTCCTTTGGGAATGTTTTCTGGAAGGCTCAAAAGAGTAATCTTGAATACTTTTCCGGATAAAGCAAGACCCGAGTAAGTAGATTAATTAGATAGCTTTAGAATCTAAGAATATAAACTTAGGACTTTTTATAATATTCTTGGTAGATATTATTAATATGCATTAATTAATACAAATTAGTAGAAAAATTTACCAGTTTATACTTCTTAATTTTTTTTGTATACAACTACTTTGTGACTGTTCTTTCAACATTACGAATATTATTATTGTTTAAAAATTTAGATTATTTAAAAAATGAAAATTTCAGTCTAATTAAAATTTATATCACATTTTTAATCTGCTCATGAGGCTTAGGAAAATAATTTTTACTTTTTTATGGTTTACTTCTAAGGTAACATCTAACTAATAATGGTGATTAAATATCCCTTATGGTTAACACAAAACCAAAAACTTCATAGGTTCTGGATTGTCCACTCTCATCTGTATTAATCAGGGTAACCTAGACACTTCAACAAAACAAAAGCTTTAAAATTCATGGACTTGCCATGATTAAAGCTTATTTTTTTACTCATGTCATGGTTCGATGTGGATTGGTTGGTGGGACAGGGAGTGCAGACACATTGTGGGCCCCAATCTACATCCTTAGGCCTCCTCCCTGATTGCCAATTGTGACCAATGAAACAATTCTTGCAGGCAGCATTTCACCTCCTGCATGCACAGTGTTCCTTACTCTCACTCTCTCCCTGGGAATCCTTGAATGCTGTGGTCCTCCTGGAAGGTATAGGAGGAACTCACTCAACTCTAGCACTTGTACAGCTTAGAATAGCAGTGGGTAGGGGTAATACCCTGAGGGCAGCCCTTAGCTGATGGGAGGATGGCAGATGAGAGGTGAGAGCTGGTGCACAGATGCTCCCACCTCCCAACCTTTGGGCAGTCAATCCTGGGATGGTGGGGAGCAATTTGCAGTCTTTTCAGAAGATATCAGGAAATACGCTCCCTCTGCCCACACCAGTGACCTAAATAACTCTCCCTTTAAATAGCTTCCTTCATCCACTATGTTACCATCTCTGCTTCCTCGTCCTGCTTTCTGGAATACTGTCCTAATAAACTACTTGGGCTTAAGTCCCTTTCTGAGGTTGTGCTTTCAGGGGAACCCAAACTAAGATATTCAGGGATATAGGTTCTCTTCCGTTCTCTAAACCTTCCAAAATAAAGTGCCAAAATATAGAGGACTGTATAGGAGGTATCCATGGCCAGACCTGGAAGTGGCAGGTAACACTGCTGCTCATATTCTATTGGCCAGAATTCAATCATGGGGGAGGCTGAGAACTCTTGCCTAGCTCTGCTCTCATGAAGAAAAAGAAACAGCAATCAGGGAACACATCACATTCTCTGTAGCAAAATCTTAGTAAGTTTTAAAACTTACTTCAATGCCCTAAGAAGGGAAACAGAACTTGTCTCTTTTGTCAATGATGGGATAAGGCCAAAGATAATTGCTTTGCTTCAGAGCTGTTAGAAATTAGGACTATGTTTTTCATTTTATTCTAAGAATGTAAAATTTGTTCTGCTTCTTTCTCCTTGAAATTCTGGCATCCAGATGCTTTCAAAGGAGTTTGCGTATACCAAGTGACTTATACAGCTGTCCTTTGTGAAGGCAGTTTTTCTTATTGGCTGTAAGTACGTGCCTAGTTACAGAAGTGATGGTCGTGATTGTAGTACAGGTATAAATTAATTTTTACTGAGTATAAATTTAGTCAATTAATATTTTGAGTATCTACAGGGAACTTTGTGCCAAGCCATTCAGTGATGAATAAGCAAAATTTATGTGGATGGAGCCCTAACTTGGTTCTTCAACTTATTAATTGTGTGGATATGAACAAATCAATTAAGTTCTCTGACACTCAAATCCATTCTATGTAAAAATGAGAATATTAACATTAATCTTGAATTTTAATTTTAGTTCTTCATGATATAAAAACATCTAGATATATAGCATATACTCAAAATTTGTGTATGTCCCTTCTGGAATGCCTTCACATTATCACTAAGTTATGCGAGAGAGAAGAAATCAAAGTTATTATTTATTAGTCATCTCTATTTTCTAATGAAATCTTATTTTGCTAAATTGGGTACTCAAACTGAGGGAAGTAAACTAATAAAGGGTATTTGAAGAGATAGTAGGATAAATGGGAGAAAGAAGTCATAAAGTGAATGATAAAGAGATGGGAACTCTGGAGATACAAAGATGTCTACTAAAATTGTTCTTTTAGGTTATGGTTATCTGGGGTGTGATGTGAATTCTCTATCACCATAAAAAAAATTAGTAAAATTAGCATTAACTTACTAATGCTTATGGAGTTGGATTTGTTTGTTCTGGGATATTACACACTACTGATTCTGATCCGAAGTGGGCTTAGGTAGTCCAAACAAAGCCTACTTGTGTGGGCTGGCACATTTGAGACATACTGGGCTTCTCTGAAGATTTTCTGCACTTTTGATTTTGGAAAGTCTACATCACACAGACTCATAGACTGAAATTCAGTTGAGTGGTAAAACCCAGAACTTTTCCTCTAGAGAAGGAATGTGGAGTGATAGAACTGAATGGAATTTGTTACTTCCTCTGGTCCAAAGACTATGGACTTTGCAAATCCATAAGAAGCTTACCGGAAGAACTAATGTATTTTCTGGAAGCTAGTACCATATCATGGACTATAAAAGAGCATCAGATTTGGAAATAGTTAGATCTAGATTTGAACCCCAGTTCCAAAACTTCTTCTCTGAGTGACAATGACAGGTTAGGTGACCCCTCTATCCTCAAATTCTTTATCTATAAAACAAGGATAAGGATACCTACCTTGCAGGGTTCAGGGTTAGGGTTAAATAAGTAAATATATATAGTGCACTTGTCACAGATTTTGGCATATAGTAAGTAATAGTTTATTGTTTATAATTAATGATAATAAGTACAACACTACAATATATCAGGTCCTACCATGTTGCATTAATATGATGCTAAATGATGGATGAATTCCATCCCTTTCCCCAAGAGTAACTGTAGCTATCCGTTAGCACCTATATTTGTTCTACCGCATGAATGTGTAACAAAGCCATTCTGCAGATGAAGTATTTTTGTATGGCAAACTGGGGTATAAAAATTATTCTCGGAGGCATCAGTCTGAGAAACATATTCATTAGCTATAAAATGAGAACTCTGAAACATTCACACCACTTGTCATGGTCAAGGTACTGAGGAGACGTAGGAGAAGGTTAGCATGAAACACACAGTGCTTTTGTAATTGGACAGTAATTCATTATTTGGTCATCAGAGTGATACAGTTCAATGGATCACAGCACAGAAAAATGCCAGATGTTTTACATAATGTTAATGTGTGCTTGGTAATTATCATTTACCTAGTGCCTTGTGTTTGCAACATGCATTGCACTCATTTAAAGTGGGCAGTTAATATTTTTCCTCCTGGAGGACTTTGAAAAATAAATATACAACAATATTGGAACTAGGATTAATTCTTAGCTCCTCATGTTTCATAGTTGAGAAGACCCAGCAAATGAGGTATAAATGTGATAATATATGATGATCTTTGATCCAATATGAAGTTTTTGTCATTATAAATGTTATCTTATTCTTATTCATTTTCTCTAGTTAGACAGATTTCTTTGGGCCAATGTTTCATGGCACTTTGTGCTCTAGTTCCCGAACAAAAAGAGGAGATTGACATCAGCAAACATAGGTGGGAGTGAGCATGAGCATACTTTTTAGATAAAGATTCACATTACATAGTAGCCGATATTATCCACAGTAGTCTTACATGTATAGTACTTGACCCCTACCACACGTGTGAGAGTAACGAAAGGAAACAATTATTATTTCTGTTCTATAGATAGGGAAACTCTTTCGCAGAGAGTTAAGTGACTTGTCTAGGTCAACTTAGCTAGTAAGTAGCAGATGCCAGTTTCAAATAAAGAACTTCCAACTTCAAGATCAACATCCTTTTGGATCTATTACGAAACTTCTATGTCAGCAATCTTGCTCTGTTGCGTGATGGCAGTGCAAGTTATAGTGCCAACTAAATGGATATGCTAGTCGATAAAGCTCTTATTATCCCATAGGGCACATGTGAAAAAGACATCCTTTCTCATGAGTGGATACAACCCTAGTATAGGCAAGGTAGGTAGTTTGGCAAGTGGAACATGAGCTGGATTTCAATCCTCACTTATCTACTCAGTCAGATACGCTTGTGAAACCTAATGGTAGTTCTGCTGGTGGGGTGGAGGAAACAAGGCTGTGGTAACTGGCCTCCAAAGATAGTTCTCGATCCTCCAGTTTCTATATGTTTGTGACATGCTTCCAACGAGAACTGAAGTATATTTCTCCTCCCTTTAAGTATGGTTAAGATTCTGACTATTTTGACTAAGAGAATTCTGTCAAACTGATAGTCTAATATTTTTAAGCTGGAGTCTTAGGAAGACTGTCAGCTTTTGCTTCCTTCCTCCTTGACATGCTCCTTTTTGGAATCAAGTCACCATACTGAAAGGCAACCTAAACAACTTCAAGGAGAGACCCACTGAGTGGAGAACCATGGCCCCAACCACGGCCCTAGCTGAGCTCCTGGCTAACAGCCTGTACCAACTGCCAGCCATATGAGTAAGGCCCTTTGGACTTTTCAACCATCCTGGTACCCCAGGTGATACCACCTGAAATAGGAGACTTATGTAGTCCACTCCCAGAATCATGAGAGGTATTAATATTATTCAATACGTTAAGTTTGGGGTTGATTTTTTATATAATAGTAGATAACTAAAAAGGAATTCACATCAGGTAGTGAGGACTGGGGCATGTGTGACCAGATTTAATGATTCCAGGCAATCACTGCTCATGTGTTTTGAATTCTCAGAACTCTACTATAAAGTGGTCTATAAGGATGATTCCTCTTATTCTTTCCCAGTTGAAGCCATTGACTGAAGTAGAGCAGGAATGGGAAAAGACAAGGAATGGGCAAATAAAGTTGCTATCATGTATAATCCTGCTTCAGAGTCCTGCCAACAATCATTTTCCCAGACTTCTTCTTTCCCAACTATGTAAAGGGAGAGTCAGAGCTGTTACTAGCCTCAAAACTGAATCAACTATAGTAATGAGGTGATGGTAAGGGTAGTGGACTGAATGGTGACCTCAAAAAGGAAATCCATGTCCTAATCCTCAGGATTTGTGAATGTCAGCCTATTTGGGAAAAGGATCTTGGCAAATGTAATTAAGTTAAGGGTCTTGAGGTGAGAACATCATAGATTATCTGGGTGGGCTCTAAATCCAATAATGAGTATCCTTATAAAAGACAGAAGTGGTGGTGGTGGTGGGGGGGCGGGGCAGGAAGCAATGTGATGATGGAGACAGAGATTAAAGTGACATGACCACAAGTTAAGAAATGGTTGGAGCCAGCAGAAGCTGGAACAGGCAAGGAATGGATTCTCTCCAAGATCCCCCAGAGGGAATATGAACCTGCTAGATTTTGAACTTCTAGCCTCCAGAACTGTCAGAGAATAAGTTTCTATTGTTTTAAGCCATCTAGTTTGTAGTAATTTGTTAAGCAGCCTCAGGAAATACGGATTTGGTTCTAGGAGTGGGGTGGTGCTATAAATAAATAATTAAAAATGTAGAAGTGGCTTTGGAATTGGGTAATGGGTAGAGGCTGGAAAAATTTTGAGGTACATGATTAAAAAAAATCTAGATTTCCTTGAATAGCCTATTGGTGGAAATTTAGATGTTAAAGACTCTTAGTGAGGACTAAGAGGGAAACGATGAACATGTTGAAAACTGGAGGAAAGGTTATATAGTAGCAGAAAATGTGGCCAAGTTGTGTCCTACAGTTTTGTAGAAGATAAAACTTAAAAGTAACGAACTTGGATACTTTGCTGAAGAGATTTCCAAGGAAAGTGTTGAAGGCATGGCTTGGTTCCTCCTTACTGCTAATCATAAAATGCAGGGGGAAAGAGATGGATCGAGGAAGAAACTGTTAAGAAGAAAGGAAACGGTGGTTTATTATCGAGGAAATTCTCAGCATATCCCAATTGCCAAAGATGCTAAACTTAGGAGATTCATTGTTAGGAAAATGTGCTCTAGAGAGAAGGCCAAGGGTGTGGCTGTCTTTTGCTGAAGAGATTGGGCGTGTGACTCATAGATCAAGTAAACCCTCTCAGCAGAAATCAGTAATAGAGATGAGATTATTCAGAAAAGGTCTGTGTAGAACTCTCTTGTCTCATGGTGTGACATACATAAGAGACCCAAAAGGTTTTTGAGAAGATTGTTTTAGCAGAAACACTGCTAGGTTGGACTGAAGGGGATAGAGACAGGATGAAGTGAAAGTGATCTGTTGGACTTGCAAAATTCTATAGGAAAGAAACAAGCTGATAGAGCTACTCAGTATATAATGTTCAATATGTGTTGCCCTTAAAAAAGGCAGAATGACTTCAAGAGTGGAGTTACAGGTCAAGAGGCAGAGACCTGATGAACTGTACAGATGCAGAGGCCAACAGAGCTGCCACAGGCCTAGAGGGCAGAGCCATTGGCCCAGAGGATAGAGCTTTGAGCCACAGAAGATTATTCCCAGTCCTTGAAAACTAACAGAATTTGCTCTTCTGGATTTTAAAATTGCTTGAGACTGATGACTGCTTCATTTCTTCCATTTTCTCCTTTTTGAAATGGAAATGTCTATAAATGTCATATTTTGCCTGTCCCACCATTGTATTTTGGAAGCAGATAACTAGTGTTCTAATTTCGTAGGTCTACAATAGTGAAGAATTTTGCCCCAGGATAGGTCATACTCAGAGTGTCACCTATGCATAATTTAATTTGATGATGAGATTTATGACTTTTGAGTTAATGATATTCAATGAGAATTTGCACTTGAGTTGATGAC
>NW_011888980.1:243147-254063 GCF_000151845.1 Pteropus vampyrus | reverse complement strand
GTTAAGAAGAAAGGAAACGGTGGTTTATTATCGAGGAAATTCTCAGCATATCCCAATTGCCAAAGATGCTAAACTTAGGAGATTCATTGTTAGGAAAATGTGCTCTAGAGAGAAGGCCAAGGGTGTGGCTGTCTTTTGCTGAAGAGATTGGGCGTGTGACTCATAGATCAAGTAAACCCTCTCAGCAGAAATCAGTAATAGAGATGAGATTATTCAGAAAAGGTCTGTGTAGAACTCTCTTGTCTCATGGTGTGACATACATAAGAGACCCAAAAGGTTTTTGAGAAGATTGTTTTAGCAGAAACACTGCTAGGTTGGACTGAAGGGGATAGAGACAGGATGAAGTGAAAGTGATCTGTTGGACTTGCAAAATTCTATAGGAAAGAAACAAGCTGATAGAGCTACTCAGTATATAATGTTCAATATGTGTTGCCCTTAAAAAAGGCAGAATGACTTCAAGAGTGGAGTTACAGGTCAAGAGGCAGAGACCTGATGAACTGTACAGATGCAGAGGCCAACAGAGCTGCCACAGGCCTAGAGGGCAGAGCCATTGGCCCAGAGGATAGAGCTTTGAGCCACAGAAGATTATTCCCAGTCCTTGAAAACTAACAGAATTTGCTCTTCTGGATTTTAAAATTGCTTGAGACTGATGACTGCTTCATTTCTTCCATTTTCTCCTTTTTGAAATGGAAATGTCTATAAATGTCATATTTTGCCTGTCCCACCATTGTATTTTGGAAGCAGATAACTAGTGTTCTAATTTCGTAGGTCTACAATAGTGAAGAATTTTGCCCCAGGATAGGTCATACTCAGAGTGTCACCTATGCATAATTTAATTTGATGATGAGATTTATGACTTTTGAGTTAATGATATTCAATGAGAATTTGCACTTGAGTTGATGACTGTAGTGGGTGGAGACTTTGAAAGACCTTGGGATAAGGTGAATATATTTTTTCCCCTTAATTTAAAATATTTCTCTTTTCTTCTTTTTTAAATAAAATTTATTAGAGTGACAGTTAATAAAATCAAATAGCTTTTGAGTATATAGTTCAATAATACATTATCTGTATATTGTGTGTTCAATAGATGACTGTATAAAAAAGATGTGGTACATATATACAATGAACATTACTCAGTCATAAGAAAAGATGAAACACTACCATTTGTGACAACATTGATGGATCTTGAGATTATCATGCTAAGTGAAATAAGTCAGACAGAAAAAGCTGAGAACCATATGATTTCACTCATATGTGGGATATAAAGTTGAAAATGAATGAACAAGACAAATAAATGAAAACTCATTTTGCACATAGAAATGATATAAATATTTTGAGTGGGGCCAGAGGATGGACTGGGGTAGGCTGAGCAGTTACCTCCCAAAAGACATGTCTAGTCCTAATCCCTAGAACCTGTGAATGTTACCTTATTTTACAGGTATAATTTAGTTAAAGATGCTGCAATGAGAATATCATCCTAGATTACACAGGTAGGTCCTAAATACAATGACAAATGCACTTAGGCAGAAATTGAAGATTTCGGGATTCTAGCCTTCAGAACTGTGGGAGAATAAATTTATGTTTTATCAATCCACTGGATTGGTGGTAATTTGTTACAGCAGGCTCAGGGAATTAATACAACAAGAAAGTTCATTCTGTGGTTGGGAGGAACCCATTTTCTCAATTTTATTACAATCTCTCAAGAGTTGTTCTTGGCATAAATAAGATACTCCCATGATCCATATAGTTCAGGATATTCAGCTCTGTCCATGCCCACAAATGGGAATTGAGTACCTTGGTTCTTCAATCCTGCCTATCTCTAAATCCTTTGAAGTGTGACATTATAGCTCTTCCCATCAAGTGGCGGAGTGAATTTCTACCCTTTGATTCTAGAATTAGTCCTTTGGCTAATAAGATGGGACAAAAGGGAGAACATACAAGTTTCAGCCTCTTCCCTGCTTCTATTCTCACAGAACCCTGTCACCAGGCTGTGAACGAGGATTAGAGCCTACTGGAGGATTAGAGAACTGTGAAGGAGAGCTCAGTTGTCCAAACTAAGACCTTTCTCAGCCAACTTAGAGATAACAGATACCCAAATGTGTGAGCAAGCTCAGCCTACTTAATAACAGTCACCCGACCCAACCCCGAGGTGACCAAAGCTCATGAGTAGCCCCAGCTGATATATAGACTCCTGAGTAATAATTAAGCATCTAAGTTTTCGGATGGCTTGATAAGCAGCAGTTATTAACTAATGCAGTATGCCGGATGATATTTCCTAAAGGTTATTGAGAAGACTTTAATTTCCTTGTGATCAAATGAAAGTCTGCCAGGGGAACTCTAGGGTCAGGTACGGTTCCAATATTTCCATATAGGAAGGCTTTTGTAAATATCTGCAACCTGGATAGAATAAGGAAGCAAGAGAACTTGTCTTGAAGCTCTGTTTGCATAGCAAGCACACTATTTTTTGCTTTGGTATATTTTTTTAGATTTGAAATAAGAGATAGTTTTCACAAGGAATTGACACTTACTGTGACCTTCAGAAGGTAAAAAAAAAATGAGGGTACTAAGATGTAGGAGGATGGAGAAAAGGCATTCCAGGCAGAGGTTTCTGCTTGAACAAAGGCCCAAAGGTCTCTGTCAGTTCTCGGTATAATTTTAATAAATAAGCAAGTGTCCACGTACCTTTAAGTGCTTTGCTTCATTATTGCCTTTAGAACAACACCCAAGATGCCTACTACACCAGCTGTTAGCCTCCCCCTCACTTCCTCTCCCTTTCCTTTAACCTACAAAAACACTGCCTACTGATGAGTCGTAAGACATTTTGGAGAGGAAATTGGGTGTGCAAATCCTGTGATTAGACAAACATCCCTCATTAAAAGTTGTTATCCACTGGCTCTCCGTGTTGACACCTCAATTCTGAACTCTTAACAGCCCTAAGCACTCTCAATGGCCCTGAACAACTCCACCTCCTTCATCTCTTTCCCAGCCCCCTTCCCTCCTTGCTTGAGTCTCCACCAGAAAATGACACAGTCTTCCAGATGGGGTAACACGGTCTTCTCTTACTTGCAGTGATAATAATGTTTTCTCAGTTTTATTACAGTCTCTTGAGAGTGGGACTGATTTGCATATTCCCTAACACTTAATTAACGATGTCACCTTCCCAGTGCCTTGAAAACAGTTTGCATTTTTTTCTTCCTCTTCGGGCAGGCCTCCAACAGTTACCTCCCACATTTTCTGCTGCAGTCTTTTTTATTACTTTAATGACAAATAATTGGACAGATTCTGAGTAATGAGGGTGAGAGCCAAAGGACTGTTGCAAGGGAGATGGCTGCGTGTTACAAGACACTTTTAGTGGTCTCTAAATCAGACAGACAAGTAGAGTAATGATCATCTTGCCGTAATGAGACACAATTAAGAATCACTGCAGCAAATGACAGAGCAGTTCATTGAACAGTAACCTCTTTCTTCACGTTCTCTCCTTCCCTTTTTTTTTTCCAAAAGAGATCGAAGCTTAATTATAGCATTGCCATGTGCAATGCTATCATTAAGATTGTGTCAGCAACTCTAATATAAATCACATATTTTCAAGGGTTTATTACTTAAACATAAAAACTGGCTCCATTTTGAAATTTAAGGAGTCAGATTTTAATCTAAGAGAATTAAAAAATATAGAGTCTCAATGTTAGAAAAAGTCCTACAGGTGCTTGATTGATATCTGATCTCTGAATGCTAGAATACATTTAATGGATCAGGGTGTTTTTCTTTTGCAGAGTTCTAGGGAAAGACCCTTTGTCCAATATTTCTTAAACCTCAGCTTGCATCAGGACCAGAAGCAGAACATATTATAACAGATTGCCTTGCCCCACCCCAAGTTTTTTATGCAATAGATTTCTAGAAAGTTCCCAGATGCTGCTGCTGATGCCAGTCCAGGTACCACACTTTGACAAGCACTACATCAGTCTTCCATGAATAAGTGCCAAAAACTCCACATATCTCAAAGGTTAGTTTCATTGATTTGTATTTAAGAGATCAGATCCAAATCCATGTAGGAAACAAAGTATCCCCTTCAGAAATCTACCCCATGACCCCTCTCCACTCAAATGGCAATTATTCGCTTCCAGTCAGTTCTTTATAAACAAAAGAGAAATTAAAAACCCAATATATCCTTGATGAATTACTGCAATTGAAAATGAAATATTCTTTTGATTTTATTTAGTAAGTGTCTTTTCTAATGAGGTGAATGCCCTTTGGAACGTTTTCTTATTCTCTATATAAGTTTCCACCCTTTCCCTAGTGCTACCTGTCTCGCCTATGTAGTATATTTGGAATGACCAACGTATTCCCAATTTTATAGATATAGAAATAATAATAGAATACAAACAATTTGTCCAAAGTTATGGAGATATTGTGATAATGGGTGCTCATTCTCCTGATTTATAATCCATGTTTATAATCCGTATTAATCCAATATAATCCAATATTTATAAGCAGATGGATCCAATGCCATTATACTTGAGTCTAGCCCTTTTGTGATTAGTTCATAGCAATGTAGTTTGCTATAGAATAAGACGAGTGAAGGAAATTGAAGAATAATTTATCATTCGTGTCTCAAATCTTTTTAGAAGAGTATAGTATTATAAGTAAATAATAACAAATTCACCTCCATCCTCTTGTTTTAGAAACCATGTTGCAGTTAGCCAGGTGTATTATACTACATGTTTTATAAATAATATGAAATAAACTTGGAATAGTGGAAAAGTTCAGTAATGACTCTAGAAACATGTCTGTGGAAGGACGCTTGTGAAGGAAAGTAACATTTTTTTAACTGAATTTACTAAACTAACTAATTTTTCTAGCCTTGGGAAGATATGACCTAAATAGCGAATCAAAGGGTTTAAATAATAAAAAATTTTCTTGATTAAAGCATTTATGAGATACATATACTAAAGTTAACCATCTGAAAAACTCTGTGGTTATGTCATATGTATGAACACAGAAGCCGTTGAGAATTACCTCAGTGATTTTACTAGTCAAGAGAGGCTGAGTTATACTGTAGTAACAAAAATCAATAAAACAAAACAAACTCACACTGCCATAGAGCTTTATTTCCCACTCACGAAAAATCTGTTGTGGATCCAGGTGACCCTCCAGGGCAATGTTTCTCCATTTAGCAACTCATATATTCAGTTGGCTTGGATTTTTTGGTTCCACCATCTCAACTGAGGCCTCTTCAGTCACCTTTGTAGTAGAAGAGAATGCTGGAGGGTTTGCACTGGCAATTAAAGCTTTAGCCCAGTAGGCACAGACATCACTTCTGCTGACAGACTCTTGGCATACTAGTCACATAGTTCTGTCCAATTCCATAGGATCAGGGAAAGGTAATCCTTTCATGTGTCCAAGAGGAGAGAGGATTGAATAAATGCAAGGACTAGAAGTCACTATCATAGTGATTCAGACAATATTTTCTTTTTTTTTTCAACAGTCTACACAAAATTACCTTTACTACCTGGCATCCATCTTTCCTTTCTAATTGCATGGTATGAGATTTTTATTTGTTGTATCTGCTCTGCACTGTTATCACTGAAACATAAAATAAGGTTTTAATCATGTTCAACATATGTGATTCGTAAAGTACTTTTATATATATTATCTCAGTTACTATTATCCTGCAATAATGTCTGTAGAAAGGTATCATTGTTATTACTTTCCGAAAATAGGGTCAGCGAAGCTTAGAAACTTTCTTCAGTTTTCTTAGACATATAAATGCTGAAGATAAGATCAAGACCTAAATTTTCTGACTACAGTCTTTTATTCATTCTACTATACCATATTACTGTCTTAGTTGGAGCTTTTTGTGCTTACTCCTCTCAAATAAATAAATTAAAATTACTATTTTTCCCTTAAACATGGAAGAATCTATATCTGGTTTGCTTTAGAGTTTCAGACTCAGTTCAGAGTGTTTATGAGGTCTGGGGTTGTTTAGACATAAAGTTGCTGCAGAAATCATTAGTCCATATTTTCTTAAAAGTCTTAAATATACTCTGCTTTTATTCCATTTTATTTAATTCACACGTATGCTTTTACAATTTTGGAATATTGGCCATTAAAGTAATTTTATTAAATATCTGTAATTACAGGGTCTTGGCTAATGCAATTCTGATATGTACCATTTGTACTTCTTTACCAGTATTGAGCTCTGTCAATTTTTATGGTGTCATTTTATAGTTTCTCTTACCCTAGAACTTTTACGCATTTTATAGAAACTAAACTCTTTGGAATTAGGTGCTTGCCTTTTTACCAAGGGAGAAAATGAGGCCCACTGAGAGCCATATTGCAAATTCTCAACTCCAGACCATTCATTTTCTCATGGCTGTGGTGGTGAACATATCAACATTTTGAATTGATATTCCCTATCAAAGTAAACTATGAATGCAATTGTAAGGTATATAAATGTTTATCAACAAGATCCAGTATATGCAAAATGTAACTTTCTTTCTCCTTAAATAATTCAGATTAAATATCTCTTTACAAGCCCCTGTTCCATTGGTGGTAGGGAGTTTATTTTATTTAGGGTACCTACCTGCAATATATTGTTGGTGCCCCTACCGTATTCACCATTCTCATACATAACAATAGAGTCTTACTGCCAACTTCTACAACTCTGAGGGCTCTCTCTCCTACATTGAAGGAAAAATGGAAGAACTGAAGAGTAGCCCTCAGCTAGTTACAAATGGGAGTTGAAGAATAAATACTCTAGCTTCCTAGGCCCTCAGGAGGACACTTCTGAGGTGTATTCCACAATCTCTTCATAGGTTGCTATTGGTATTGATTCAAAATTGCCCACAGCAGTAACTTGTTCATTAATGTATATGTATTGCTTTCCTTCTCTTCTCTATTTCATTTCTCCACTCCTCTATGATGGCTTACTATAATCACTAGCCAAATAAACCTCTTACTTTCAGACCCTTACCTCAGGTTCTCTTTTAGGGGGACCGGTCTAAGACACTCACCCTCCTAATTTCTCCAGCACCATATCAAATTCCATTGATTCTTAGAATGTCGATGCACAGCAAGTGGACGGATGATTATTATGCGAGACTGAGAATCCATGAGTCTGGGAACCAAAGGATAGAAGTAGAAGTGGTCTTGCTCTTCATTACTCCCAGAAACTTCATGGGGGAATTTGTTCTTCCCGTTCCCACAAGATCCAAGATAGGAATTTCCACCAGAAGACTTAGTCAGATTTTCACTCAATTTAAAGTTAAGGCTGCTGCCTGATCACTCTGAGCTCCTTGTGCCAGTGTAATAGTAGACACAGAAAAAAGTTACCACACTGGCAGGGGTAATTATCTCTGATCATCATAAGTAGTAAGAACACTGCCATATATTGGGGTAGGGGAGAATATATTTGGCATTGAGGTAATCCACTAGGGCATCTTTTGGTTTTCTTATGCTTGGTTTATCTATATATGGCCAAGGGCAGCAACCATGGTCTTCTAAAGGCCTGAGATTGCTTAGTGGTCAGGACCTGGGTTATCAGTCAAGCCAGCTAAAGAGCAGAAGTATAAACTAAGAGTGACAGAAGTCTAGAATTTATGGTAAAAGATGAAAATAGTAAAATCACTTATGGTCTAGGGTCTAACTGTAACATCAGGTACTGTAGTTTGACCCACAAATTCCCCTCTTGCAAATTTCTCTAGGATTTGTGACCACAGAATCCTGAAGTAGCTGTGCCTGGATGCTGAATAGAGTGAATAGGAATAGAGTGAAAAAGAATATGAGAAATGAGTGGATTTGAGCAGTCCAAGGTGTAGACCACGTTAGACATTTCTTTAGTGCCTTACCTAGTCCTCTTTAGCAGGCCACTGTGAATATTGCTGTAAATGCTCACAAATGACCTTCTACTCTACAGAAATTGCTTTTATTTGATGAGTTCTTAAGTATCATCCTCCAGCATAAGGAAGGGCCATAGCCAATTGCTGAGTGACATGAAAGTACAAAAAGAAAGCCTTTGCCTCAGGGGAATACAACTCTGTGGTACAGTGTATGCTTCAGAGCTTTTGTGGCTATGAGACCACATCCTTGCTCAGGTCTTATCCCCTCTCTATCCTGTTTCATTTGCTCCCTTACAGGACTTTTCCTCAGGAGCACTCCATCAATTTATCATGTATATTCAAATCCCTGTCACAAAGTATGCTTCAAGAGAATTTGACCTAAGGTACTCAATTATACAAGGTAGGTTATTTCCTAAGATTTACATAATTTTACAGTAAAAAATCTTTTTTCTCATTTTCTCAGAAGACAGGACAAGTCAAAATTATGATTTACAAGATTTTCTTTTATATAAAATTTTATAATTAGTCATATTCAAGGTCATATTTGAGAAGTCTTATTTTCTTGGCTAACTGTAGCCCAACTATATAAAAACTTTAGCTAAAATAACTTGACAGAATAAATTTACATTTGAAAGGTGGGCTTGAGCCCATCTTAGTTGGTTAGAGATAAGTATTAAAAACAGTCAAGACTATGGATATACTGCAGGTGTTAGGAAATGAAGGAATACAAGTTGGAGTACTTAAAAACTTTTGCACTCAAAAATGCCTGTCTGTCTTTCTGTCTGTGTCTGTTGTCTCTTATCTGTCTGTCTGTCTGTCTATCTATCTATCTATCTATCTATCTATCTATCTATCTATCTATCTATCTATCTATCCATCTATCCATCCATCCATCCATCCATCATTCTATTTATCTTTACATATACTTACACTCACAAAGTCTCTTTTTTTGTTAGGTAAATATTACTATCTAATGCTAGGATGAAAATGTGAAAAAATACTAGGTTAGAGAATTTTAAGAAAGTGTCTCAGTATCAGTCTATGGATGGTGGTTAGGGTGGTACCGATTGGATGGTCTGCTTCCTCTCAATTCTTATTCAGCCATAATAGCTTGGTTTTATTTGGTTATACTAATTGAGCCAATGCCTAGTCTTGACAACTTCTTTAGTCCCATTTCTTGCATGCCACACTCCATCCATTTTTTTTTTTTTTTAATTTTCAATACTGTTCTCAGAAAGTGCCCTACTATTTTCCTCTTTGAACTTCGCACAGTCCATTTACTCCCTCTGCTTGGTGTCTCCTTTCGCCACACATATTTTTACATGGCTAATTCTACTTATTCATCAAACATCCCAGACACTAGAAAATCACTGGTTACCTGTAGGTCCCATTGCATTTTGCTTATCTAGTTCCTTGTCTTTTAATTAATCTGAATTTTGTTTTAAATTGCCTGTTTATATCAAGGAATATATATTCAGTTCTGTATCCACACTGCCAAACACAGAGCCTAATATAGTAAACATTCAAAATGGTATTTAATATTGTTATTGTTAAAAATAGAGATAGAGCATGTCTAATTTTTAATTAAGTTCCCACGGTTTCAAAAACTTAGATATAAAATACTGCTCAATACTGATGTATAACCATACCTATCACAGCAAAAAATTTTTGTCTTTTCTCTCACATTGTTTAATGTTGATAAATGATCCACAATACAATGCAAATCAATGTAAATTTACTGCACAGGGAGATTGAAAATTATCTTGCAAACTATGCAGGATTTCATAGAATTTGTGAAAGCGATTTTGGAGAACTACTATATTCATTGTAAAACCATTGAAAAACATGGCTGTCCAAATAAACAGTGAAGAAGATAAGCATGCAAAGAAAATAAAGGAATACAAGTTGGAGTACTTCAAACAAGAATTATAATAACTATAATAAAGGATTAAGAGACACTGATGAAAACGTTTAAAGACTTAAAGTATTTTTGCAAAAATTACCCACTTTATAGTAATATTGTAAAAGTAAAATGTGACATAAGAAATGCTCTATCAGTATTTCGGTTCATAAAATAATTTTGCCTCTTAAGAAAAGAAAAACAAATTTTAGGAATTAGCATAAAGATACAATTCTTACCTAAATCTTCTTAGTGGTATAAGATACACTTTTTTTCCTCTACCTCGAAGTTTTATTTTCAATATACTGGCTCTATCAAACATATTTTTCACTTTTCACCATGAGATTTTGGTTCCCATTTTAAGTGAATTCACTTTAACTGTTTTTTTTTTTTTTTTCCCGGTGAGGGAGGCGTACTGAGTATCTTCATCCACTCAGTATCTCTTCTAGTTTCAGGGACAAAACGAGAACTAAAATATGGCAATTGTAGGTAGATGACAAGAACACTCTTGAGAATGAAAGGGAGCACACTTAATTGTCATATCAGGACAAGAAGTATAATCTTAGAACTACTGTGGGCAAACTAAAGTGCACAACATCTCTTTTTTTAAGGGAGTTGTATATGTTGAACTACTTATGGAAGAAATATTTTCTGATGATTTGAGCAATCTCTTACAATATTGACTTCCCTGCCATTGGAAGTAGTCAATCAGACTATCTGTCAGCAATGATATTAATGATACCTGAGGACCCCTTTCCAATCTCCAAGGGTACCGCTCTTCGATATAGACCTAAAGCCATTATAGAGTCTTGCTTAGTTGTAAAGAGTCTTTTCATCTTCAAAAAAAAAAAAAAAAAAAAAAAAAAGAGGACATTACATCTTTGTTTTCTGCCAGCCTTGTGAACCTATCTGATGGATGATGGACATTTTTTGGGGGGCGGTGGTTGATAAACTTGTTGCTGGCCTTTTTCAAGTTTTATCACATTCTTCACCTGAGTTCCTATTTTACCTTTGGCTGAGGCTTAAATTGATTGCCTTAGATGTCCATGCCAGGCATTACCCAGCCTTATGGAACTGTATTCATAGAAGTGAGAGTGGAAGGGGGAGCCTTAATTTCAGAGATTATAATATCAGAAGATGAAGTTTTAAGTTTTATGTTATTTAGAGATGAGGAAGTGGAA
>NW_011888980.1:195191-243097 GCF_000151845.1 Pteropus vampyrus | reverse complement strand
AAGTGAGAGTGGAAGGGGGAGCCTTAATTTCAGAGATTATAATATCAGAAGATGAAGTTTTAAGTTTTATGTTATTTAGAGATGAGGAAGTGGAAGAGTTTACTTGGTTAGTGCCTTAAAATGCAGGGAGATTTTTCTTACTCTTTCTGTAAAGAGAACTGGACGAAAACTTTCTACCATTCTCTTCAAGCACTGGAGTAAATCAATATTTCCAAACAGAAACTTAATAACGTTCTACTAGACTTCTGATTCAGAATAGCAATATTAAAACGAGTGTATAAGCTGAGAGACAATCATTTAATGTCTGAGTATCTACAAAAGCTGGAATGAGTAGGATTTTTTATCGAGTCCTGCCACTAAGCGAGCTTCCCTAACTCCTGCCAATGATATTTTCATCTCACTTAAAGAAGATTTTATTTGCAGATAGACAAACAAAAAATACATACAGAAGACAGTAAAGAAGAGGTAGAAAAAAGTGGACAATATCAAACATAGAACTTCAAAGAATCTTGTATTTTCATGACCACTTCTCACCTCTCTTCTCCGCCTCACTTGCTGTGGCTCACAGCTTTCCTGGTTTTTGCTGCTGACAGTATCTTACTTGTAATCAGCAGGTTTCCTTGTGTGTACTCTAGGGGCAACCTCTCTACTCTGTTCTATCTTTCTTGAGAAAGTTGTTAATATTATTTCATGCACTGATGGCTTGCTCTCTGCCTATACACTGTAAAGTGAAGTAGATGAGCTCTACCTATGTTCATGGAACAAACTTCTCTTCAGGCTTCCTGATACTCTAGACTTATATGAATGAAAAAGTAAGAATCACTAGAAATTTAAGAAATCCCAAAGTAGAGAAGAGGAAACACAGAAATAAATAAGTATTTATGAAAGGGAAAATTTATAAGTAACAGAAGAGAATTTTAAAAATGTGATTGAAGACTTCCAGTCTGGACAAGATGGCATAGACCTCCTTACTCTCATACTAACACTAAAGATAGAACAAAAAAGGATAGCTATAGATCAATATTTCTTGAACTTAGATGCAAAAGCCAACGACAAAATATTAGCAAATTGAATATAACAATATATAAAAAGAATTATATACCATGACCAATTTGGATGATTCAACATTCAAAAATTAATCATATTGCCAAGCTAAATAAGAAAAAGCATGTGATCATCTCAAATGAGGAAAAAAAAAATTTGACAAAATTTAACACACGATAATGATAAAAAATTTTCAGCAATTTAGGAATAGAGGGGAATTATCTCAGCTTAAGAGTGTCTAAAAGATCTATAACTAATATCATAATCAGAGACAGAACGCTTTACTTCTAAGATCAAGAATAAAGCAATGATGTCCTTTGTCACCACTCTTATTCAACATGGTACTAGAAGCTCTAGCTACTGAAATGAAGCAAAAATTGAAGTAAAAGACATACACATTAGAAAGGAAGAGTTAAAATTGTCTCCTTTTGCAGATGGCATGATTATCTACATATAAAATTCCAAAGAATCTATTAAAAAAACCCACCAAGAACTAATAAATTAGTTCAATGAGATCATAGTATGCATGATTCACATACACAAAAATCAACCCCATTTCTATATTTGACAATAAACATATAAAAACCAAAATGAAAAAGCATAATACCATTTACAATCCCTCTAAAGTAAACAAAATATTCAGGTATACACTTAACAAAACATATATAGGAACTGTATGCTGAAAATTACAAAATACTGATGAAAGAAATCAAGGGAGACCTAAATAAGTAGTGTTCATGAATTAGAAGACTCAACATACTAAAGACTCAAATTTTCCACAAGTCGATCTATCAGTTTAATAAAATTCCTATCACAGCAAGGGTTTCTGTACAGCACATGGACTAGACTATTTAAAATTTTATATGGAAAGGCAGATGCCCTAGAATATCTAAAACAGTCTGACAAAAAAAGATAAAGTGGGAGAAGTCATTCTATCATATTAAGACTTACCATATGGCCACAGTAATCCGGACAATGTGGTATTGACAGAGAGATAGACACATAGATCAATGGAACAGAAAAGAACACCCAGAAACAGAATCTCACGAATATGCCCAATTGATTTTGGCAAAGGTCCAAAAGTAATTCAGCAAAGGAAAAAAAAAGAGATAGCCTTTTTAACAAATAATGCTGGAGCAAAAAAAAAAATGAACCTTGACTGAAACCTTCTACAAAAATTAACTCAAAATGAACCATAGACTTAAATATAAAATATAAGTCTATAAAACTTTTAGAAAATAGAAACATAGGAAAACAATCTTCAGTGGCTAGGGATAGGCTGAAATTTCTCAGACTTGATACAAAAAGCATGAGAAAAGGGAAAGGTTAGAAAAAATTGGTAAGTTGACTCATCGAAATTTAAAACTTTTGCTCTACAAAAGCCCATTTAAAGAGGCTGAAAAGGCAATTTATAGCCTGATAAAAAATATTTTCAAACCACATATCCAATAAAGGACTAATATTTAGAATATATAAAGAATTCTCAAACTCAGCAGAAAGAAAAACATACAACCCAATTGGAAAATGTACAAAAAATATGTAGAGAGCTTTTACTGAAGAGGATATTCAGATGGCAAATAAGTATATGAAAAGATATTCATCATTACCATCAAGGAAATACAAATTAAAGGTATAATAAGATATTAGTACACACCTATCAGAGTGGCTAAAATAAGATAATAGTGACAACACAAAATGCTGGTGAAGATGTAGAGAAACCAGATCATTCATGTATTACTGGTGTGAATGTACAAATGGCATAGACCATTTGAAAAAGAGTTTGGCAGTTTCTTATAAAACTAAACACACAACTACCACATAACCCAGCAATAATACTCTTAGGTATTTATCCCAGAGAAATGAACACATATGTTTATGCAAAAACTGTACCTAAAGGACAGCCCAGATGTCCTTCAGTAGGGGAAAAGGTTAAATAAACTGTTACGTACATATCATGGACTAGTATCTCAAGATAAAAAGAAACAAAAGATCAATACACATAATAACTTGGATGAATTTCCAGGTAATTCATGCTGAGTGAAAAAAGTAAATCCCAAATTTATTATTTAATTTATGTAGCATCATAAAATGACAAGATTATAGAAATGGAGAAAAGATTAGTGATTATCAAGTAGAGACAAAAGGAGTTGGAAGGGAGGTGGGAGGTTATAGAAAGACAACATGAGTAGTCTTTGTGGCGATAGAACTACTCAGTACTGGTAGAGGATACATAAACCTGCACATAAGATAAAATTGTATAGAACTACGTGCATATATACACACATAAATGAGTCTAAGGAAAACTGGAAATCTGAATATCAGTGGATTGTCAATATCCTGGTTGTATTATTATGCTAGAGTTTTGCAAATGTTTTTTAGGGAAACTGAGTAAAGTGTGCTTGGGATCTTTGCATATTATTTCTTATAACTGCATATGAATCTCAATGATCTCAATAAACATTTCAATTAAAAAAACTTCTTGTCTACGGCCATGCCACCCTGAACGTGCCCGATCTTCTGATCTCGGAAGCTAAGCAGGATCAGGCCTGGTTAGTACTTGGATGGGAGACCACCAAGGAAGACCAGGTGCTGGAGGTGTAAAAAAAAAAAAGAAACCTTCTTAAATAATGTGATTGGGAATCTCATGGTCAAAATTATATGTCTCCTGTAAAACAAGAACAGGTTGCTAAGAAATGAACAATAAGAGAAGACATTGGAAAATGGAAATATGATTGTCATAATAACAAATTTAATAGAAAATTTGAAAGATTCCAGAATGTAGAGCAAAAAGGCAAAGAGAAAAAAACCACTAGGGAAACATTATCATATATAGAGGATCAGTTTAGGAGTTTATATCAGGATATTCAGAGAAAGAGAGAAAGCAGAGAGAATGTAGAAAAAGAAAGTGTTAAAGAAAAACAAAAAATCCTAGAGCTACGGAGAGCAAGGAATCACTGTAATAAAAAAGTCCAGTAACCCAAAACAGGATGAATTAAACAAGCAAACAAGCAAGCAAACAAACCCCAACCCATACCGAATCACAGTCTGAGCAAAACAAAGTCATTCCAAACATGCAAGAACTCAGGCATTTTCCTTTCAGCATATGTGAGGAAATGAGGATACACTCCAGCACCCAAAGGAGGGAACTTGTTGAAATCAAGAATTCAATAAAATGAAACACTAAGACAGTAGCTGAGTAGTAGGCTTACAAAGCAGTAAGTCCAAATTAGAACATGATGTTAGTAGGATCTAAATAAATAGGATCTAAGTAAAATATCTTCAAAATGTGGAGCTGCATATCAAGTAAAGGAGAATGAAAGCCAGCGAAACATAAGGCACATGATGAGGGATATAATTCTTTCAACTATAAACAAAAAAAGGCAATAAATGCCAGAACAAAAAAATACAACTCACGGCCCAAACACAGTACAAACCAAAATATGGCATGGTTTTGATTTATTGGTAGAGGTAAAGAAAGAAGAACTAGTTAAAATGGAGATTCTAGTTAAAATCAAATCACTAGTGACTTTGATTTTAACCAGAATCAGTGACTTTGATACTAGGAAGGAGCGATGTGATTTAAATGACAGATGGGGCTGTGATGTCACTGAAACTGTAAAAGTGTAACTGTTGCATGCTCTTTGACTTCACAATGAGCAATAATTATAACTGTTTAAAATTTTTTAAAAAATAAATTAATTAAAAAATTAAAACAAAGCAAAACAAGACAATAGGCTCCAAATGGAGTTGCCATGCTGTCCCATGTCACCGAACCTAGACTTAGTTACAGTTTCACCTCTCTCAGAAATGAAATCGTAAGCGGGTCAATCGGGAATCTGCCTGGTCCCTAAAGCAAAGTAACCTTGCAGTAACCAACCTGCTTTTTTGCCTAATGTAATTTTCTTGTTCCCATTCCCTTCTGCCTATAAAAGTCTTCCATTTTGTACCGCTCCTCCCAGCTCTTTTCTCTTCGTAGAGTGGATGCTGCCTGATTCGAATAGTTTTGCTCAAATACACTCCTAAAATTTTTAAGTATACCTCAGTTTATCTTTTAGCACAAACATGCTATCAGTAGTTGTAAACTTTTGTAATCCACCTACAGTGAAAAGAAGAGCAACAATTGAATGTTTAAATAGATTGGGGAATGGGAGGGTGCGGTGTGAGAGAGAGAAGGAGGGATAAATTAGCTTAAAATTTTATTTTCCAAATTGGAGATTTAATCTATATTTTCAAAAATGTATGGAATACAAGTCATTGGTTTTAAAAGTAATGTTAAAAAAGCACTAAAAATAGTGCTATAATTGTTCAAAATTAAGAGAAGGGGAAAGGAATATGGGTGTCATATTAATATCCTTTCCTGTCATAGCAGGAAGTTAAACTAAAAATTGTAAAGTTTTTCCATCAAGATTTAGTACTAAAAAAAAAAAATGATTCAGATCCATGTCCTATACTCTCGAAAGATCTAGAAACAGAAAGAGTTAAATATGATTGTCCCTGGAGAGTGGAGTGGGAAGCTGTGAGGTGACAGGCTCTCGATGTATTTTATAAGCTAGTCTATTCTATTTGATTTTCTGCTACATGCATACATTACACTGATCAAGGGAAAAAAAATTATACAAGATTCACTGGCTGTCACCTCATGGGAGGCCTTGGCCCAGTATCATTCTGCAGGGGAATGTAAAAGCATACGAGGGGTACACACTTAGGAAACACCTGCCACTGTGGCGAAATGTCGAGGAGGGAACAATAAAAGCCACAAATGAGAATTGCAACCCAAACATCACATGTAGGAACATCTGTGTTAATTCTGACAAATTCTGCTGGTCACGGTTTGACCTCATCCATCACTGAAAAACACCTAACTCGATCAGGGAAAAAAAAACAGCCTTGCCTTTGAGATATTAATTCTATCTTATCAATACAGGTCTGGGCACATATTGAATGTATGATGGAGATTAGGTATCGCTGGGGTAATTTTGATGTGATTGCTTTGACAGTCTTAAAGCTCTACATTTATAATGGCTAGTTATTCTGTTTATGTACTATATCAACTCTCATGAGAGACTAGCTTAAATGATTTTTGCTATGACACATGTGCAGGTTGAATTAGATTTCTAGAACCTATTCATTTGTTTTCAGTCATTCTTTTAAAAACATATCTCTGGTTACATTTACAGATTTTGTCTCTGTCATAATTCGCTTCAACTCTTTCACTTCATGTGAGGAGCAGTGAGAGGATGCAGCTCTTGGTTCCTGGCAGTCTCCTTTGCTGAGTGGGGTCCTCAGAGCCAACTGTGGACCCCTGGGAGCAGAACAAGGTCTGGATTCTGGGCCAACTGGCTCCCAGGTTTCAAGCAACCTCGAGAAGCACAGTAGGTGGAGCTCAGGTGCCACATTACACTCTGCCTTTGGAGGGACTTGCTGCTGCCTTTAACCGAACAGCCGCCTCTACTGACCCTTTCCACGCAAAGAGCTTGCCTCTGAGATGAAGCACACAGATGTGAATAATTATGAAGAGAGAGCAATTCTTGGGGGAAGGCTTTTGGCCCATCCTGTCAGAAGATCTGCAAAGCTCCTTTGGAAGCTGCTCTTGGGAGGATTTGGGGTCATTTGCCAGAAACTACACAAGTGAAAATGGGTTTCTGACAGCATTTACCATACATTTCTCTCTTTCAGGAACAGAAGTTTATACTGTATTTTTATTAATCTGCCGGGTTATAGATCTGTAAGCTTTGTGTCTTTAGAAAAGCCTTTTTGTTTTAAGTAGAGCTCTGGAGTCAAACTGCCCAGGCTTAACTTCTGGTAGTTTAGGAGTTTATATCAGGATATTCAGAGAAAGAGAGAAAGCAGAGAGAATGTAGAAAAAGAAAGTGTTAAAGAAAAACAAAAAATCCTAGAGCTACGGAGAGCAAGGAATCACTGTAATAAAAAAGTCCAGTAACCCAAAACAGGATGAATTAAACAAGCAAACAAGCAAGCAAACAAACCCCAACCCATACCGAATCACAGTCTGAGCAAAACAAAGTCATTCCAAACATGCAAGAACTCAGGCATTTTCCTTTCAGCATATGTGAGGAAATGAGGATACACTCCAGCACCCAAAGGAGGGAACTTGTTGAAATCAAGAATTCAATAAAATGAAACACTAAGACAGTAGCTGAGTAGTAGGCTTACAAAGCAGTAAGTCCAAATTAGAACATGATGTTAGTAGGATCTAAATAAATAGGATCTAAGTAAAATATCTTCAAAATGTGGAGCTGCATATCAAGTAAAGGAGAATGAAAGCCAGCGAAACATAAGGCACATGATGAGGGATATAATTCTTTCAACTATAAACAAAAAAAGGCAATAAATGCCAGAACAAAAAAATACAACTCACGGCCCAAACACAGTACAAACCAAAATATGGCATGGTTTTGATTTATTGGTAGAGGTAAAGAAAGAAGAACTAGTTAAAATGGAGATTCTAGTTAAAATCAAATCACTAGTAACTTTGATTTTAACCAGAATCAGTGACTTTGATACTAGGAAGGAGCGATGTGATTTAAATGACAGATGGGGCTGTGATGTCACTGAAACTGTAAAAGTGTAACTGTTGCATGCTCTTTGACTTCACAATGAGCAATAATTATAACTGTTTAAAATTTTTTAAAAAATAAATTAATTAAAAAATTAAAACAAAGCAAAACAAGACAATAGGCTCCAAATGGAGTTGCCATGCTGTCCCATGTCACCGAACCTAGACTTAGTTACAGTTTCACCTCTCTCAGAAATGAAATCGTAAGCGGGTCAATCGGGAATCTGCCTGGTCCCTAAAGCAAAGTAACCTTGCAGTAACCAACCTGCTTTTTTGCCTAATGTAATTTTCTTGTTCCCATTCCCTTCTGCCTATAAAAGTCTTCCATTTTGTACCGCTCCTCCCAGCTCTTTTCTCTTCGTAGAGTGGATGCTGCCTGATTCGAATAGTTTTGCTCAAATACACTCCTAAAATTTTTAAGTATACCTCAGTTTATCTTTTAGCACAAACATGCTATCAGTAGTTGTAAACTTTTGTAATCCACCTACAGTGAAAAGAAGAGCAACAATTGAATGTTTAAATAGATTGGGGAATGGGAGGGTGCGGTGTGAGAGAGAGAAGGAGGGATAAATTAGCTTAAAATTTTATTTTCCAAATTGGAGATTTAATCTATATTTTCAAAAATGTATGGAATACAAGTCATTGGTTTTAAAAGTAATGTTAAAAAAGCACTAAAAATAGTGCTATAATTGTTCAAAATTAAGAGAAGGGGAAAGGAATATGGGTGTCATATTAATATCCTTTCCTGTCATAGCAGGAAGTTAAACTAAAAATTGTAAAGTTTTTCCATCAAGATTTAGTACTAAAAAAAAAAAATGATTCAGATCCATGTCCTATACTCTCGAAAGATCTAGAAACAGAAAGAGTTAAATATGATTGTCCCTGGAGAGTGGAGTGGGAAGCTGTGAGGTGACAGGCTCTCGATGTATTTTATAAGCTAGTCTATTCTATTTGATTTTCTGCTACATGCATACATTACACTGATCAAGGGAAAAAAAATTATACAAGATTCACTGGCTGTCACCTCATGGGAGGCCTTGGCCCAGTATCATTCTGCAGGGGAATGTAAAAGCATACGAGGGGTACACACTTAGGAAACACCTGCCACTGTGGCGAAATGTCGAGGAGGGAACAATAAAAGCCACAAATGAGAATTGCAACCCAAACATCACATGTAGGAACATCTGTGTTAATTCTGACAAATTCTGCTGGTCACGGTTTGACCTCATCCATCACTGAAAAACACCTAACTCGATCAGGGAAAAAAAAACAGCCTTGCCTTTGAGATATTAATTCTATCTTATCAATACAGGTCTGGGCACATATTGAATGTATGATGGAGATTAGGTATCGCTGGGGTAATTTTGATGTGATTGCTTTGACAGTCTTAAAGCTCTACATTTATAATGGCTAGTTATTCTGTTTATGTACTATATCAACTCTCATGAGAGACTAGCTTAAATGATTTTTGCTATGACACATGTGCAGGTTGAATTAGATTTCTAGAACCTATTCATTTGTTTTCAGTCATTCTTTTAAAAACATATCTCTGGTTACATTTACAGATTTTGTCTCTGTCATAATTCGCTTCAACTCTTTCACTTCATGTGAGGAGCAGTGAGAGGATGCAGCTCTTGGTTCCTGGCAGTCTCCTTTGCTGAGTGGGGTCCTCAGAGCCAACTGTGGACCCCTGGGAGCAGAACAAGGTCTGGATTCTGGGCCAACTGGGCTCCCAGGTTTCAAGCAACCTCGAGAAGCACAGTAGGTGGAGCTCAGGTGCCACATTACACTCTGCCTTTGGAGGGACTTGCTGCTGCCTTTAACCGAACAGCCGCCTCTACTGACCCTTTCCACGCAAAGAGCTTGCCTCTGAGATGAAGCACACAGATGTGAATAATTATGAAGAGAGAGCAATTCTTGGGGGAAGGCTTTTGGCCCATCCTGTCAAAAGATCTGCAAAGCTCCTTTGGAAGCTGCTCTTGGGAGGATTTGGGGTCATTTGCCAGAAACTACACAAGTGAAAATGGGTTTCTGACAGCATTTACCATACATTTCTCTCTTTCAGGAACAGAAGTTTATACTGTATTTTTATTAATCTGCTGGGTTATAGATCTGTAAGCTTTGTGTCTTTAGAAAAGCCTTTTTGTTTTAAGTAGAGCTCTGGGGTCAAACTGCCCAGGCTTAACTTCTGGTTCAACCACTTAGGCAACATGTAACCTTGTACAGGTGAGTTAACGTCTCCACACCACATCTGTTAAGTGGGGATAATAATAACAACGTTCGCCCTAGGAGATTATTGCAAGTACATGAGGTAGCCGTGTGCTGGATGCTAGTAAATACTCAGAGAATACTGATTATTATTTTTTCCACAAAACTTACGTTAGGCACTCTAGAAGGTGTGGCAAGAATGTCTTGTGATGCTAGCCTCAGAAATCTACTTGGATAGCCTAACCTTTCATTCTCAAGGTCTGCTTTTGTAGAGAGAAGGCAAAAAAAAAGGCTGTTAAGATTCTAAGCTTAAGGCCCCGAAGGAGGCAAGAAATCAGGTTTGTGCTGTAACAACAGATCACAAGAGAAGACAGAGGGACTCAGACAGTGGCCTTCTTAGTAAGATTGGGCAAGATCAGGGTGACCACATAACTTAATGTCCAAACAGTTCACTATTGAAAGTAAAAAGAGCATTATTATCCATTATGCTGGGATCAAATGAGTAAGGTAGGAATGACTCAAGCAAATCGAGGCATGTGGCCACTCTAGCCAGGGTGCACTGGGCTGTGAAAAGGGAACAAAAGCTGGATGGAAGAGGGGACCAAAACCCAGGCATTACATGAAAGCAGGATCAGCAAAAAGAGCCCAACACCATCTCTCGCCAGCACGAGAGCTGTGGAGGACCAGCTAGGACCAGCAGCTCATCAACAATACAAAAGTAAACCCCACCCCTCACCTGCCTGATGAGCCATGTGGCTCTCTAGGGAGAGCCTTCCACCTGTATCCACCAGCATATTACCTGTGCATCATCCAGGAGAAGTGAGGTCCACTTCTCCCATAGACTTTGCTGAGCCACATTCAAACTTTTCTACATAGACACTTTTTTTTTCCCAATGGCCCAGGATATTCAGAAGCCTACAGGAACAGAGCGAGATGAATGGGGGAGTCCCAGAATACATATTTGGATGGAATTAGACAGTATTGGAACCCACCTCTTGTTACGACAGAGTCTAGCTGAATTTCTTCAGCAATGAGAAACAGCACCTGGGGAGACAATGGTAGGAGGTAGGAAGATATCAGCTTGAAGACTTAAAGGCTTTGAGATCTACCAGAAAAATCTTAATGCCAGCCCTAGCCCAAAAGAGGAATATAGCTTGCCTTTTTAAAGACAAGGTTATCTTGCAGAACTAAAGTGTTCAAAAGAAAATAGACACATGAAAATAATCACAAGTGGACTTTTAGTTTTCAGAGAAGAGTTTTTCTGAGGTTAATTTCCTTAGGTAATTTATCATCCCTCATAATTTCCCAGAGCTGAACGTAAAAGTTACACATTAGTGGTTACTCTGATATCGACATTTTAGGAGTCTTATTTGACCTAAAGGGTGTTTCATATTGGCTCTAGACTGCTCATATTCACAATCACCCACTCTTGTAACTACTGTGAACCTTTTGGAAAACATTTCTTAGGGTGAATTATGTATTTATATGTAAAATACCAGCAAACATCCTTTTGGCCATAACTTTTGGGTATTTTCAAACTGGATTATAGTAAGACAATATATTTTATTCAGCAGATTTGTTTTAATCTAATTATGTAGGTGAATAAAAATTACTGCATGCTGGTGCATCTAATGTAAGTTATCTATTATTCACACCACATTTACTTTTAATATTCATGCAGATTCCCTTTGACATAACCTACTGTGTCACAGTTAATCCAATAAAGATAAAATATAGCTCAGCAAAACACCAGTCGATTCCAGCTTTCCGGTAATTATTAAAGACTATTTCACACTGGTTCCTTCAATCAGTGTATTTCCCCTTGGATAGGATGGCCCTCCTCTTTGAAGCTTTCAAACCTCCCAATGGATTCACAGGAACACTCAGGCCCCTTTTCAGTCTCTGTGTCTCAGAGATAGTTCAAAGAGCACAACAAGGCTTCACAGGTTTATCCTCAAAGGCTGACACTGTCTGTTTGATGTATGGTGACTTAAAAAGTCATCTCTGGCAAAGCATGTGTTTGCTACCAGTCTATTGCATCAGCCATTTATCAACTTATCTGTATTCACCCAGTGCACCTGCTAACAGCTCAAAGGAGAACACATACTGTCTCCTGCCGTACTGACTATTGATTTGATTCTCTCCTCTAATTTTGTATTGTTTTGCTGCTCTGTGGATGAAGCAACTCCTTTGCTGGATGAAATGAACATGGAAACCCCTGAACTGATGGCT
The DNA here is from genome assembly GCF_000151845.1 of Pteropus vampyrus. NCBI lineage: Eukaryota > Metazoa > Chordata > Mammalia > Chiroptera > Pteropodidae > Pteropus > Pteropus vampyrus. The sequence goes on along the minus strand of NW_011888980.1, from coordinate 231,036 downwards.
TTTGGTTGTTGTGTTCAAGAGTCGGGGGCGGGGGGAGGAGGGGTGCAACGGACTCTTCACAGGTTGAGGATAGTTGAGCTGGCAGAGTGTTTTGCTTCCTGTCCCAGCGTGCCTTGCTTTTAACTTTTATCTACATTGCAGGCATTTCATTGTATAGACTCTGCTAGGAAATTGCAGGGAGATCACTAGGAATGCCCAACCTCATCATCAAAAGCTGGGAATAGCCAACATCTACCAGTGCAAGCAAATGGAACGCTGGATTGCAGATAGGGATATGCCAACTCCCTCTCAGTTTAACTATCTCGCTTTAACCAACTCCACACTGTGAGGGACATTTCCCTTATTCTTTGCAATCCTGAGCATGTAGTTCTAGCTAAGACGTTTTCCTTCTTCACTTCTCTGTCATTACCTGTTTTTAATTAAAATAAAATGAGACTGCTTCACTGTATCATGAAAATTATTATCATTTATGAATGCTTTCCTCATCAATTTAATCTTGGGTATGGTCATATAATTTGATTAACATTATAGGTAATGCTTCAACCATAGAAAACACTGTTTTGATAGATTCTTATAGAAAAGGACAAAGACAAGGTCAATATTTTTTCTGTGCAACATTGACTATTTTAAGTAGAGCAGTTCTTATTTTGAGATGGCAATAATTCTATTATTGCAGAGCAAATTGTAACATGAGATAGATCTAAGAGAGATTATTGTTTGTTCCTGAATACCTTCCTACTGTATGACAAATCAATCTCTCCCTTTCCTTCTCCCTCTTGCTTTCTCTTTCTCTCTCTCTCCTTCCCTCCCTCCCTCCTTAGCACGTCCTATGGATGATGAAATTCACCAAGATTCTATCCATAGTATGCTTTGCTTCTTACTTTGTATATATTCCCTGAATGATCGTTTTTCATTTGTGGCTCCAATTATCATTTAAATGCAGAAAACTCTCCCAAATCTATTTCCAGCTTTGATCTCTCTGCCGAATACCAGTCCCTGTTTCTCTCTGATAAATATTTCCATTTAGACAGATTGTAGGCAACTTAATCTCAACATATTCAATACTCAACCCATTATCTTTCTACATGACTTCTCCAGAATTTTTGTCAGTAGCATTGCTAGGTACCATGTCTCTCATCAGTGGAGTAAACACTCTAGGTATAATTGGTCTCCAAGTAGCATCAATTAAATCTTTCTTATATCTACCACCTTCTACACCATTATCACAGGCCCATCTTAAGGACTTGTCATCTCTAGTTCTGACCACTGCAGTAAACTCCAGATTCACCACCTATCTTCTTTATGATTGTTAGTCTATTTGTTTTAAACAAGATTTAACTGTGAAACTTATCTATGTTGTTCCCCCTGACGTCTTTATTAAAAATGAATTAAAAAGCTAATTGCTTGCTTAAATTATTTTATTGCCTCCTATTTGCCTCAGGATAAAGTTCAAAATTACCTAGCAATACATAGCAAAGTGACAGTAGCCAGTTAATCCATACAGTGAATCCTAGGTTCTTGACAGTGAGCACTGGTAGTTTTAGTAGTCAGAGGCAGATAGAGACCAACCTTACAACCTTGCTACCCGGTGGCACATACCAATAAAAATCAGTCTCATGTCAAACTCTGCCAGACTCACAATCTTGAAGAACAAAATTCAAATACTTACACTATTTGATAACTTATAATCAAGCTATAGTCATTAGTAGTATAAGAATATAGAACTAGAACAATGGAACAAATAGTCCAAACATAAACTCACATATACACGGCCAATGATTGATGACAGTTTGACAGAGTGGTGGAGAAAGGATAATCTTATCGATAAATAGTGCTGGGTCAATTTGATATCCACGTGGGAAAAAGAATGATTCTTTATCACTTCCTTATACCATATCCTAAATCAGTTGAGGAAGATTGTACATTTAAATGTGAAACATAAAACAATGAAGCTTCTAGAAGAGAGATACCAAGTGTGAGAAAAATTCGATGTGTTGTTGCTGGCTCTGAGATGGTGGGTTTCATGTGCAAGGACTAAAGAGGGACCTTGAGGAGCTTCCAGTTGATAGCCAGTAAGAAAACAGGGACCTTAGTCCTATAACCACAAGGAACCAACTCTTGCCAACTACCAGAATGAGCTAGGAAGCAAGTTCTTTCCCAGAGCCTCTGGATAAGATCCCAGGCCAGCTGACACTTTGATTTTAGCCTTGTGAGACCTAACAGAGAGGAACTTGAGCCCACTTGTACTTCTGACCTACGGAACTGAGAGATAATAAATTTGCATTGTTTTAAGCTGCTAAATTTGTTGTACTTTGTTATAGCAGTAATAGAAAATTAAAGTACTCATTGAGAAGAAAATGAAGAAATAAATTGTGACTAATCCTTATAATGAACTATGATAGAGCAGAGGCAGGTAAACTATGACCCACAAGTCAAATTTGACTTTGCTTGCTTTTGTTACTAAAGTTTAATTGGAACAAAGCCAGTTCTATTTGTTTATGTATTATCTTGCTGCTTTTGTGTTACAGCAACAGAGTTGAGTAGTTGTGACAGAGTCCTTATGGCAGCCTAAGCTGAAAATATTTGCTATCTGGCTCTTTAAAGAAAAGTTTGCTGACACCTGGTATAGAGGAATGAAAAACTACAAACTACATACAATAATATGGATGAATATCATAAACGTAATGGTAAATAAGGCAGAAACAAAATAATACTTACTACATGATTTTTTAAATATAAACTTGAAAACAGACAAAACTATTCTCTGCTTCCAAGAGTCAGGATGGGGCTGCTTTTGAGAAGAGAGAAGGGAAGAGTAGTGATTTAGACCTGGGTGTGAGGAGATGTTTGGGATGCTATGCTGGTAGTATTCTCTTTCCTGGTCTGTGATGGTTAAATGGCTTTTTGAAAAACCCATGGAGCATTATTTGCTCACTTTTTATATATACAATTTTTTCCACAAAAAGAAGCTTAAATCAGTATGACTCTCCAGACATTTAAAAATATATATAATTTCGAGATCCTTTGTAATATTGAACTAAAACTAAGAGTATCTTGGATTCAGAATGTGCTCCAGAGTTCATACAAGAACTTCCTCTTGTTTCTAACGTCTTGCTGCTTGTCTTGGACCAGCGTCATTGGCATCACCAGAGAACCTGTTGGAAATGCACACTCTCAGCCCCATTGTAGACCTGAGTCAGACACTATATTTTAGTAAGCTCCCAGCTAGTTCCTTGACATATTCAAGCTCAGGAAGTACTGCACCTACAGATGGGCTATTTCATTGCCCCTGATTCTTCACAAATTATATATTTCTACATGGTCGAAAACACAGTTCTTGGCAACCCACACTCCCAAACTTTTCACATGGACCTGGGCAGGAGTGCTCCAGAAGCAAACATGCTTGCTCACACCTCTTTGGTTAAAGCATTCTAGTTTCTGCTGTACACAGTCAAGTAGCCAGAAGACCCTAGGGACTGTATTTAGGTTAATGGACCCCAGATTTATTTTCTTTATAATAATAAAGAGAACAAACATGAGAAATTTATCAGTAATAAATACACCAGTCTCTTTTTCTGTTGCCTTACAATTTAGACCTCGGGGGGAATATAAACATCTGAAGAGTATTTTTATAATCTCAAAGGGTCAGTTTTTTATCTTTGAAATGTTGAATAGAATGGGAAAAGTTGTCTCCAGGAGAATAAGGTCTCTACCATGTAGTCAACAAAACAATTCTTTCTTCTCTAGAAAACTGCAGAAAGGTGATATATCGCAAAAGTAGATGTGCAAAAAATAATAACATAATGTTCCATTAGAAGAGAAGAATGGAGAAATGACCCTTGTTGGATAATAGTTCTTATGTTAATGACTCAGAATTGAAAGTTAGCAAAGGTATACTGAAGATTTCTAGATAACTGTCTTCTGATTTGAGTGCCCCTGATATTTTTTTATAACACATAATATAGCTTTGAAATGACCATTATGTTGAATATCTTTGCCCTTTGTTGTTCCTTCCAATTCTGTGAGACTGATCACAATGTCTTGTGATACTGAAAAAATCAAATCACCAAATGGCGCAAAATTTGAAAGTGCTAGGGGTGAGGAAAGAGAGACATTAAAGGAAAGTAACTAATTTTGGCCTATAAAATAATGTAACAAATACATTATGAAACCAAAAACTCCATTGTAGCAAATGATGAATAAATAATCAGATGTGGGATCTTAGTCTGTGTGGCAGAAGGGCCAAAATAAGTAATATTCTGTTAAATTTTAGATTTTTGTGTTTTGAGGTATAAACTCCTCAATTTTGTCAAACCTAATTTAGTAAAGACATTGAATGAGTGAGTTAGTGAGTGAGTGAATGAGTGAGTAAATGAATGAGAGTGTGTGTGCACATTATAAAAATCAGCGAGAAGGGCTAAATTCCATATCAGGGTCAATATGATGAAGAAAGTGTTTAGAACACATGGGAGGGTAAGACCCGTAAGCTGACTACACTGAGTCCAGGCACAGAGCCTCATGTACCTGCCAGAGCCTGAGGCAACATAAAACTGTAAGGCCCTCTCATGGAGGACAACAGACTTGCCCGACTTTAGAATCGGTTTGAGCCAAACACTTAGAAACTAGAAAGCAGAGTGACTCCAGTCGATGTGTATTCCATCAACTAAAAAGACAAGCATGAAGTTGCAGCTCAAAATAATGTATTGGTCATATTGCAGGGTATGAAGTTATCCTGGAGTGGCTGAGTGTTTTTGTGTTTACATGAATAATAAACAATTATTTCTTTTATATTCTCACATTTGAGAATAGGAGAATATTGGATATATTTAATGTATATATTCAAATGCATTTCATTTGTCAATTATCAAAATCATTATTTTTAATGAGGAAAGTATTTAGATACAGTTCATTTAGGTTATGTTGCTTGTTATGTGCTTTAAGTTAGTCAACACAATGCTAGTATCATGTAAACCTGTGTGCTGGTTTTATTACCCAGGGGGTAGTCAATTTTTGTAAATAAGAATCTATGCTTTGGGGGTGGTCATCTAGCATTATATAACAAAGGCGACACTTCAGAGGTAACTATTAAAGGCGTATTTTTTCTTCGTTATCTCTGACCTACGCTGGTTGGTTTGTTAACCAGCATAATGAATAATAGAAATAAATTCTTGTTGGAGCAACTGGCAACAGCATAAGGGGTATTAGAAATGGGCTCTCATCAGTGAAATATATGGTATTTAAGGTATGTGAAGTAACTAAAATATACAGGAGCACTGAAAGGACAGCGTTAGATCTTCTTCAAATATGCAGAGCAGGTTGTATGAACTACTTAGTGTCAGATGCTGATGGATGTTTGTTTACAAAGTATCTGGGCCACTTTGCTGGGTATGTTTCTTTAATACATGTCTGTGTAATGACAGTGTTTTATCTGCAACTTGGTCTGAGGGTGAAGAGGAGTGGTCCTTCACCTGCCTTCAGCATTTCAGCAGCTACTATTTTTCAAAAGCAAATAACTGAAGTTGTTCATGGCCAACATGCTAAAGTCAGTTTTCGGTAATTTGTTAAACTTTTATTATATGCATTTTCTAATTTTAGCAGTGTTCTTTCAACAGTCTATTGATATCTATGGGGGGAAAATGCTCAGACATTGGAAGTGGGGGCTATGAGTGACATCCACTTTTGGCAATTCCCTAGGTGACAATAGCTATCATTTCCCAATTTGGTTTCCTGATACATTTCTGCCTACTTAGGCCTATCCCATTAGTCTTCATCTATAGGGATATGAAGATTAACCTTGCTCAGTGTTATGTTGAAGATTTGAATTGGAGATCAATTTCTTTTAGGGAAGAGACTATCAATCAATGTCAACCTTTTATTTATTCAACATCCACTGCATGCACAGTATTGTTCTAAGTCCTTGGAGAATTATCAAAATTATGTATATGTTGTAGACCGTAATCTCTAGAACTCATGATCTACAGGGGCACAGACAATAAAAAGGTGTATTTAATTTTGTTATCTGAAAATAAGCTACAGTGATAGTTATGTATAGATTTACTGCTGAGGGCTCTAATTTGTGGTAGATCCCATGTCCTTTAAAATTCTCTCACTTTTTTTCATCCCCTTCTCCTTCCATCCTTCTTTTCTCTCTCCCTCCACATTTTCCTTTCTTCCTTCATTTTTCTCTTTCATCCTCCCTTTCACCTTCCCTCACTCATTTCCTTTCCTCTCTCCCCTTTTCTCTTTCTCCCTTCCACCTTCCCTCCCTCTCCTTCCATCCCTTCCTCTCCTTTCTCCCTTCTTCTCTCCCTCTTTTCCTTCCTTCCTTCCTTCCTTCCTTCCTTCCTTCCTTCCTTCCTTCCTTCCTTCCTTTCTTCCGTCCTTCTTCCTTCTTTCCTTCCTTCCTCCTTCTTTCCATTGACTGAACAGTTTATTTGAGTATTTCCCACAGAGAGTGAAGCTTTTAATCTACTGTTTTGTTTTTGTTTTCACATCAGGAAGTTTAAATGGTTCCCTTTAAAGAAAAATGACAAGCATTCTCTGCTCTCCCAGAATGTGACTATTGAATACTGAGTTTCGAGTACTTCCTCTTACAGCCATGCTAAGGGCAACTGGCCCTCTGTCTTCACTGAGCCTTGTTAAATTTCCTAATAGCCCAGATTCATCTGAACCCTTCTGCTCATGGAAGCTCCTTGTTTTCATCTTGCTACTTTAGGACCCAGGCATTTTGAAGTTTGAATCTTAATTCTGCCATATTCTGACTCTGGCACTAGGTAAGGTGTCTAAATTCTTTCAATCCTAATTTCTTTATCCACAAAGTAGTAGAAATAATGTTTACGAAATAAAATATAGAGCATTCTCTCCAACTTTGGTTATTGTTTTGACTTCTGCTTTATTTTTACCTTAATTCTTGGTTTCTGATCTTATGGACCCTAGCACTCTACTGCACTGAGGTGACCTGCTTATGTTCATCCACCAGGTATAAGACCCAGGTGTGTTTCCTGATTTCAGCATCGCTGTCTCCATTAGAGCATCTCAGCTCCATACTCCCCCCCGCCACCCTCCCCCCACACACATAGGTTTCTGGATCTTTCCATAATCCGTACCTGAATACTGGGAATCATGTATGCCAGCAGGATTCGTTTTAATTTGGAAGATCAATAATTCTTCTTTTGTTTTCTCTCAATAGTTATAAATTTATATAATCCTCATCCCAGGATATATTTAAGCTCCAGACTGATCCCTTACTTATATGAAAAGGTTTAAAGATACTAGTCATCAGAATGCTTAAGAATTTAGGACCGGAAGTCAGAAAGACTTGCTTCGAATTCTGACTTTGTTACTTAGTAGCTGTGTGAATTTACGCAAATGTTTTAACAGTTTCAGGACTTAGTTTCAACCCTATTGATTTATCTAAAGATGGCAGTTTTCCTGCAGTGGAGGGAACATGGATTGGGCAGCAGAATCAGTGTTTCAAAACTTGCCTCTACCATTTATGGAACGAACAATTTTGAGAAAAATCTCTGTGCTTCTGTTTCTCATATATAAAATGAGATAATGATGCACAGTAAAGGACTGTGGTAAATAAATGAACAAACAAAATGGAGACAGACTCATAGATACAAAGAACAAACTGATGGTTGCCAGGTGGGAGGGGATCGGGAGGCTGAGTGAAAAGGTAAAGTGATTAAGAAGTACAAATTGTCAGTTATAAAGTAGTCACTGGGATGTGAAGTACAGCATAGGGAATATAGGTCAATAATATTATAATAAATATGTATGATATCAAGGGGGTAATAGACTTATTGGAGGAATCACTTCATAAGTTATATAAATCTCTAACCATTATGCAGTATACCTGAAACTAATATAACATTGAATGTCAAATGTAATTGAAAAATAAAATTTTTAAGAGGATCGTAGTAAAGATTAAATGAGGTAAGCTCTTTTGCATGGCATCTTGAAGGTGATCAGCTGCTTCAGGATGAAGCTGAACGTCTCCTTCTCAGCCACCGGCTTCCAGAAACTCCCTGAAGTGGATGATGAATGCAAACACTATGCCTTTACAGGAAGGGTATGGACACAGATGTTGCTGCTGATGCTCTGGGTGAAGAGTAGAAAGGCTGTGCTTCATTCAGATCAGGGATGGGAACCACAAACAAGGTTTCTCCGTGAAGCATGCTATTTTGACCCATCACTGTGTCTGCCTGCTACTCGGTAAGGGGCATTTCTGTTATAGACCAAGGAAGACTGGAGGAAGGAAGCACAAATCTTTTTAAGGTTGCATTGCAGATGCCGCTGAGTGTTCTCAACTTGGCTATTATTTTTTAAAAAGGAAAAGGATATTCCTGACTTACTGGTGACTATTGGGCCTTGTTTGCTATATGAACCTGCAAATGTTCAGTATCTCTAAAGAAGATGATGCTCGATAGGGTGTTGTGAGAAAGCCCATGAATAAGGAAGGTAAGAAACCCAAGATCAAAGTGCCCCAGATTCAGTGTTTTGTTACCCCACATGTCCTGCGACACACACATCAGTGTATTGCTCTGAAGAAACAGTGTACTAAGAAAAATAAGGATGAGGATATAGATTTTGATAACCTTTTGGCCAGGAGAATGAAGCAAGACAGAGGAAAATTCCAGAAACAGCGTCAAGAGACAGAAGCTGTCCTTCTTGAGAACTTCTACCTCTAAATCTCAATCTACTCAAAAATACAATTTTCTAAGGGTAACAAATAAATAAGGTCAGACATTAAAAACAAAAGATTAAATGAGATAAAAATCTGTGAATATATTTACAAAACACTTCAAAATGTTATTAAGGATTTTAATCAAAGTTCAAATAGATCAAAGCAGGAAAGGACACAATCTCGCTCTTCGACTTTCTTTCCATGGTACTTCTGACTTTCCTGGGTCTCTCTCACTTTCTCTAGTTCTGCCCTCTTTTGTATATTGCTCCCACGACCCTCTTCTTTCTCTCTCTTTTTTTCTGGGGCAGCTTCCCAGTCCAAATCAATAAATAACAATAATAAAATCAACTGTCTTTAAATCTCCCAGCTCTTGATATATAGTGTATCTTCCTGACTGTGATTTTATTTCCAAGTTCTGACATTTTTCTCTGAGGTTCTCCTCTATAAGAGACACCAGTCCTACAGCTGTGCTCACTGTGGGGTAGGAGAGCATGCCTGAAAGCTCACCCATTATTGCAGCTGGTCCCAAAGACAATCTGATTTCAATGGTATAGCAGATGGTTGGATACGGTTCTTTAGACAAGACAGGCAATGGATTGAGGAAGCTATGTGAGAAGGGAAGAGCTCTGAAAAGATGTGTGTGTGTGTGTGTATGTGTGTGTGTGTGTGTGTGCGCACGTGTATGTGTGTGTTTCCATGCAGGACAAGCTCCTAACCAGTCCCCAAACAGGATGCCTTTGTATCACCTTGTGTTCAACCCTTAAGAGAATATCCCTACATGGAAACCTGGAGCATTGTGAGTCAGAAGGCATTACCTTCTCATTGTGAATAAAGACTGCGAAGCATAGATTTTATGTGAAAAACAAAAGTTGTAATTAGAAATTTTCCCCAAACTCAAATATTACCAAACACAGAGCAATACTGGAAATGAGTTTGTATTGGGAGTTTATCCTGTCTCAATTTAGAATCTCAGAATGTTGTAGTTGGACACTTTAGATCGGGGGTCCAAACTCAAATATCAGTAGGAGGTAAGCACACAGCCTAAATGAAAGAGGTTGCCTGGTGAGAACTGCGGCATCAGGAGAGGGCAGACATCTAATGGAGCAGATGCAACTTCATTCCTGGTGATTGTTGCCTCGATGCTCATTGTTGTCAGATTCTCTAGTTTATTAGGAAAAAAACAAATTTTAATGTGAAATCCTTTAAAATGTTCACAACTAATTAAACAAATAAACAAAGCACTATGTGGACCAAGGGGCTGCTGTGTGGTAATTGGCAATCTACTTAAAAGACTTTTATTTTTACAGAAACAAGCTCAGCAATGAGAAGGTGACTGCTTTGCAGAAAGTTGTTAGAGACAATTATTCTAGATATGTTGGATAGTAAGACTCTAGTCTAAAGTTCATTTATTAAGACCAAGTCCATGGCCACTCAACTCCTAAAAATAAACCGATAGAACAGAAATGTACTAGATCAAATAATTAATCTAATTCTTCATTGCCCTTTAAATAGTTTTGTATATTTGCAATAGACAATGGAGTGTAGTTAGCCATCCTTGACTTTGAGCTTGACCTTGTGGCCTAATTTGACTAATGGGATGTTAGTGGACATGACTCAAAACAGAGGCTTGAAAAGTGCTAGCTAGCATGCTTGGTCTGTCTGCCACTGCTCATGACCATGAGGAGAACATGCCCCAAGTAGAGACTAGTACCAGAATACCACACCTGAACCTAACTTGCAAACTAGAACTAAGTCAAATGGAGTTTAGGCAAGATTAAACAAACACCAGCCAGTCTGCTGATGTGAGCACGAAATAATTTATTTTTATATACTGCTGGTATTTTTGTGATTGTTTTTCATGTATTGATAATTGATGAATACACTAAAGACTGTGCTTCCATTATATATTTAAATATATACATACACATATATACACATATATACACATATATATACACATACATATATATTTTGCAGCACTTTCAGCATATAAATATATATTTTCCTCATTATAAGTAAATGTATATATTTATCATACATATCAAATATATATCTATATATAATGTATCGATAACAAAACACCACTGGCTGGGAGGCTTAAACAACAGAAATTTATTTTCTTACAGTTCTGGAAGCTAGAAGTCCAAGATCAAGGTATTGGCAGGTCTGGTTTCTTTTAAGGCTTTTCTTCTTGGCTTGCACATTGCAAAGGCTTTATGGTCTGTGAACCACAGTATCTTTCAATGCCACAGTACCAGCCAGGAGTGATGCTTCATCAGAGGAGTTGTAGAGTAGTTGAATTTAGACTTCTCTGCTCCATTGGCGCAAGCTCATTTGTAGTCACTGTGGCTGGTGGGACCAGGAGGGCCTTGACTTGAATTTGAACAGGGTCAGAATGAGTGCCCAGATATTTTATTAGGAACTTCAAGGAAAAGTTCTACCAAAAAGAGATCCATACCTGCCCCACTCCTGCACTTAGCCTGGGATGGGCTGGACAACACTGCATTTGTGAGCAGTCACCCCAACTTGTGAAGGCCCAAGACAACTGGAAATGACTTAGGCATCATACCACCTTCTCTGCTGCTGTTGAGTTTTCTCAGTCACACTCTGTAGATAATAACATTTTTGTTATTTAGCAAAAATGTTATTATATTAAATTCATAAAAATACAAGTGTTAACGGTTGCATCTCCCCCAAAAAGATATGTTGAAGTCCTAATCCCCCATATCTTAGAATACCCCCTTCTTTGGAGATAGGGACTTAACAGTAATAATCAAGTAAAAAAATTGGTCATACAGAAAATGTTGAAAATCACATGATATCACATATGTGGGATATAACCCTAAAAGTAACAAATGAACAGGACAAACAAACAGAGACCCATGGACATGGACAATAGGCTAGTGGTTACCAGAAGGGAGGGAGGAGGGGGGAAGAGGAAAATAAAAAAATAAAATATTAAAAAAAATATGTCTATATAGTATGAAAAAAAATTAACTGGCTTTAAAAAAAAAATTGGTCATTAACATGGCCCCTAGTTCATATGACTGGGGAAATTTGAACACAGAGACAGGCATGCACACAGAGAAGAACATGTAAGATACACAAGGAGACGATGGCCACATGACTGTAGCGATCTATGTACAAGTCAAAAATACCAGCGACTGCTGGAAAACACAAGCTAGAAGACACCAGGAGGGATTCTTCCCTAGAGCCATCAGAGAGCATGGCCCTGCGGATGCCTGTATTTGGATTCTTAGCCTCTAGGACCGCTAGACTACAGATTTCTCTGTTTTAAACCACTTAGTTTTCAGTACTTTGTTACGGCAGCCATAGGAAACTAACAAAAAGTAGGGCTAAAATGAATTAAGATGACATTCTCCAAAATGAACTTAGAGCAAAAAAACTGGAAGAGGAAATTTAAAAACTGAATAACTCTTTTGAAAGATTCTTTTTACTGATAAATATAAGTACACAGATGTTTAAAATAAAAAGCCAAAGAGCTCTTTGCTTAAAGACGTCATTTTTTTCCAGCATGCAATGAATGCAGCTTAACTTAGAGCTGTTTATGGAAATGTGTTTTCCCCTTCACCATTATTAAAACATACATTGTTGCTCTTTATGTTAGTTATATGATGCATGTCGGAATTCCAAATTAAATATTGTTTAGATGCTTATGCACCAAGAATTGTTGTTTCTCAAGGAGACATAAGACGAGGTGGAAGGATATCTTTTATACCGAGGCAGTCGAATCCTTACTCAATGGCCAAAATGTACTTTACAGTAGGATTTTATTATGACATCAAAATATTTTGATAGGCAAAAGACTTCGAATGCGGAAAGACCTCTGCGTTCTAGAAACTCTAATAGCAAGCACATTTGTCAAGATGTTAGACACTACCTTTTAAAACCTGCTCATATCTTTTGTTTCATTCTTTGCTTCTGTGCCAGTGAACCTGGCAGTGCTAAATACAAGGGACCTGGGAACCTTTTCATATTTCCCCTCCCGAGAACCCCAGATGAAAGTACCCATGCTAACTTTGCTGAGCTTTTTCATCAGTTCCTGAAGTTTCTACAAAAGCATGTGTGGCTGACCAGGAAACTGGGTCAGGCAATTGTTCTGCAATAAAAGATGATCTTTTGAAGTGTCTCGGCAGCCGCCCACCTTGAGACAGAGGAGGGAGTCCTGTGGATCACGCTCTTCACAAATTGAGCCTCAGGCCTCAAATATTATTTCTTCTGCTTTAATAACAATAAAAAACTTTGCCCTTTTTTTCCACCTGCCTTCAGGCTTTCTGATTGATGAACCCATTCACTTAAACAGAGAGTTTTAAAAATTGCTTTAAGAAAATACAACCACTTCCTGAAATATATTTATAAAGGAAAGCTCTCCCTTGAAACTCTGAAGCTGATACATAATAACAAGTACTGCCATGTTGCCATAGGATACCCCACCTCGACTTGGATAGAATCTCAAGGAGGCGGTTTGATCGCAATTTGAACAGGATTTGAGCTTTCAGAGTCAGAGGTGTTTTTCCAGGCCTTGGAATTTCTACTCCCGCTACTCCCTGCAACAGAGGCATTTTCTCTCTTAATTCCATAGTCAAGAAATAAGTTGTGGTTTTATTTTGATATAAACTGACAACGTTAGCATATTCAGAGTGAAATATGTACAACTCATCGGATCAGATACCCTTTAACAGGGACATGAATTATGAATCAATGAAGAAAGCTGTCATCAGCTATGTTACCTTGATATTAATAGCATGAACAGTCAATGTTGGAAGTAGCTGGGGCACATTTGCCATTAAACTCCTCTTTTCTTTCAAGAATGAGATAGAGACAGAGGAGGGAGAGAGGGGTGAATGGTGAGACAGTGGGCTGGGGAGATTGAGAGATAATACTATTCGTGTAGATTTCTTTTAACATCCAATGGAATAGAAATAATTCACTTATTAGAGTCCCCAGCTAATGCAGGTTCACTTAGATCATTCAACCTGAGCAAAGAGACATCATCACTGATTAACCTTGGTTGTCTACAAGGGCCAGCAACCTATGGCCTGTTGCCTCTTTTTGTATGGCCTAAAAACAAAAATGGTTTTTACGTTTTCAAAAAATGACCAAAAAATCAAAAAAAAAAATTATTTTGTCACATAAAAACTATATAAAATTCAAATTTCAGTGTCCATAAATAAATTTTATTAGAACAGACATGTCATTTCTTCATGTAATATCTATGGATGCTTTTACACTACAATGGCAGAGTTGAGTAATTGTGACAAAGATTGTATGGCCTATAGAGTCTAAAATATATACCATTTGTCCCTTTGCAGAAAAAAGGCTCTTGGACTTTCTGTATATTCAAATACATGCATTTATACATTTGTACATATATGTGTATACATAAACGTAAATCTCTTATTATCTATCTATCATCTATCTATCTAAAATATCTTTCTATACAAAAGCAAATCTTTCTAGAAGCGTTTCATTCTTCTACTCAAATTACTGTAAGCCCTGAAGCATAGTTGTTGTACATCTCTATCCTCTTACTCCATTTTCATAGTTAAAACAATACTGGTCAGATACACAAAGAAATGTTTTATTCTACTGTATGCTTACCTTGATAAAACTCAAAGTGCTTGGTATTTACTTTGGCTGGCAGGGCAGTCTATTCACCCAGAGTCTAGGCCATAAAGTTATCTGGTATCCCTACAATAGCAACTTCAAAAGCGATGTAAAAATCTTAGTAGCAAATGTACTAAAGCCTTAAATGTCTGTCTGGGGTGACAGAATTCATTTCCTATCATCTGTAGTTAGAAAGGGATTTAAATTCAAGCTTTCAACAGGGGATTATTTAAGCTGTGTTTTAAATGAATATTCAAGAAAGAGCTTAAAGATCATTACTTCCAGCGGGAGCATTTTGATCCTAGAACTGAAGACCCTTTCATTTAATTTTTATAAAGTGACTAACAGGAACCTGGGGGTAGCCAACTCAATTCAATTTGGCAAATGTGTCTCAGATGGTGTAATATAATAAAGAATATACCTGGTCTTTGTCCCTGGTTCCTGGCACAGAGCTTCAAAAACTTGGAATTTTCCTGATAGGAGTATCTTTTGTTATTTATAATAAGCCCCTCTCTACCATATATGAGTTTATGCTAAAATTGTGACTCATGGTGGGCGCCTCATTTCAAGGAAAGGCCTGGCTTTGCCAGAAAGACCAAGAGCATGATTAGAGGGTTGGAAATTTCAGTACCTCCTCCTCTACCCACACTGCAACTTCCAGGGGACTGGAGAAGAATTCAAACATGTGGCCAGTGACTTAATCAGTCATGGCTGCCTCATGAGACCTCAATAAAAACTCTGAGCAATGAGACTCAGAGAGCTTTCAGGTTAATGAACATGTTGAGTTATGTGCTGGGAGGGTGGCGCAACCTGAGTCCACAGGGATGGAAGCTCTGCACTCTTCTTCTCCAAACCTCGCCCTCTTCATCTCTTCCATTTGGCAATTCTTAAGTTATATTCTTTGTAATGAAATGATAATTGTAACTATAGTGCTTTTGTGAGTTCTATAAGTCATTCTGGTGAATTATCAAACCTAAAGGGTATTATGAAGACTTCTGAATTGTAGCCAGCTGGGGAGAAGTACCAGTAGCTTGTGGACAACAGATACTCGTGGCTGACATCTGAAGTGGGGAAAATCTTCTGAGCCCTTAGTCTGCGGGGTTGATGCTATCTCCAGGTAGTTAGCGTCTAAATTTTATTGAATTATAGGATAGTCAGTTGATGTCACAGAGTTGTTGCTAAAATGCTTATGGTAACTATAGGCCAGGCCCAATGCTAGGTGCTGAAGCTGGAAAGATGGATAAGGCAGTTCTCATGCTCAAAGTGCTCACGACCTGGCTGTGTAAAACTTTAGCATTTTCCAAATGTAATTTTAGCATAAGAAGGTGACTTCCTCTCTTAAGGAGGAAGTGAGAGGAATAAAATGTAGGGAGGAAGCAAAAGGCTCTTAGTTTTAGCGTTTATGGAAAAACACATTGTTGACCATTATTTTCATGGGATGGTGAAAGAGTACAAGGACATCAGGACTTCTTAGTCCTATCATCATATACTCGTTCTTAAGAAACTTGGTCATTTTTATGTCCTTTGTAGTTTTTAGATTGCTATAGTGACAGTGTACAGAGAGTGAGATTTCTACCCACTTCTGAGGTTAAAAGAGTGAGTGTTTTCTTTGGGGCTTGGTGCACTACACTCTGGTTGGTGGCAGCAGAAACAATCTCATATGGAGTAGGGAAGAGGAGAGAAGAATTGAGGACCAGGTTTATAAAGAAATTTTTCCACCTTGAGACTCTAAACCTGAAGCTGTTCTTTGCTTCCACATCAAATGGATTTATACTTACATGTTATGAATGTGACCTATGCTTAGTGCATCAAGTCAGACTTCCAGCAGGTAAACATTCCTTTGGAGAATTTTAAAGAACCCTGGACACTTTTAACACGGTAATTAACTAATTGGTATATTTAAGCATAAGCATCTTGTTTATGCTTCAATCATCTTCATGATCTTTAATTTGCACTCATTTAACATTTATAAAGCACCTACTATATGCTAAGCACATGGGAAAACAAAGACAAAAGATCAGTTCCTGATCTCAAATTACTCACACTTTAGTAAGAGATATGACAACAAATAGTGCCAAAACAATGTAGTGTTACTAATCAGTGATCATTAGTTAACGTTTATGGAGAACTTACAATGAATCGAGCTGTGCTAAGCCCTTTACTTATGTTGTTGTTGTTGGTTCTTTACAATAATCTTTGAGTATGGTACTATCAATATCCATCTTATAGCTTAGGAAATTGGGGCACAGAAAAGTTAATAACTTATTTTAAATTGACTCAGCTATTAAGTGGATAAAGGATTCAAGCCCTCCTGTATGACTGCAGAACTGGGCTCTTGACTACATGGTGGGCTGTAGACACTGGTGAGAACACTAGTCCATATCTTCTGTTCAGTCTAAGGGATGATTCAGAAAACTGATCCAGAGTGAGGAGATACGTATTGACATTTTAGATTGTGTTGAATGGAATCGGCCAGATAAACAAGCAGGGAACCATTTGGGGAGCAGAAGGATCAGTATGGTTGCAGGCCCACAAAGGTGAGAGGATAAGGCATGTTTTGGAAATTGCAAGTAGTTTTACATGGTACAAAGTGTGGGGTTATATAAAGGACTGGTAAGAGTCTTGGCAAGAAATTTTAACTAAATCGGGTGGCCTGGAAAAATTTTAAACATATGAGAGATAAGACCCTTTAGAGAAGACTCTGGCAATGTCTTATGTGTGGGGCGCTGACCATAGAGCAGGAATTCCCCAAACAAAATCATTACCTGTTATTCCTTGGCAAGGATGTAATAACATGTAGATTGAATGTAAATACAAAACACACTGATTTTAAAAACTCATTAAAGAACTCAATCTGCCGTTGACTGACTGCTTTATAGCACTAATCAAATACTGAGACCCAGGGAAATCTGAGAAGGATTATATAACAAGCATACCTTTCCAGTCTGCAATCTTTGCCTACTCTTGTGTCTAGTTAAATTGGGCTGACTGTTGTGATTCCTCTCTCATGTGTAGAACCTGAAGTGTGTTGATGAGATCTGGGATGGGCTACACTCTATGCTCATTCTCATGACCTGTTGTGTCCAAGTCTTCTAGTGGGCTAGCCTCTCTCCTCTAAGACCTATAGATTGAAACATATCCTTCTGCAGGACATGGTGCTTCCAGATGGCTGCTAAGGCAGCTTCGGAAAGGAGCAACCCATTCCGGTTTTCTCTGTTCCACTTCTGTAGATAAACCAAGTAAAACACACAAGACCTGGAATTCAAAAAATAGAGGAGGTGGGTCTATTAAAAGTCAATGCTGTACAGAGATTACACTTGCAACCTCTGGATTCAGCTGTTCATGAATTCAAATATTGGCCTCAGCACTTAGCAGCTGTGTGACTTTGTGTAAGATACTTAATTACCCTCTAAACATCAGTTTCTGTATCTGTATGGGGTAAAAATAGGACCTCCTACACAACATATGGGAGAGTAGAAAAGATAATCCACATAAATGTTATCACAGTCCCTATCACAAAGTAACTACTCAATAAAAATTTTATTTATTATTGTTGTGGTGGTAGTGAACAAAAAAAGGAAATAGCACAAATTGGCCAAATTTCTGTTCTCTCACAGTCTAACCCAGGAAAGGTTTTAAACAAATGAGATAATCTCAGGGCCCTGGCATTCTCTTCTTTAAAGCAAGTGTGGACATGACAATAGGAGCATAGGCAACAAAAGCAAAAATAGACAAGTGAGACTACATTAAACTGAAAAGCTTCTGCACAGCAAAGGAAATCATAACAAAATTAAAACATAACCTACACCTAATAAGGGATTAATACTCAAAATATACAAGGAGCTCATACAACTCAATAGCAAAACAAAACAATACAAAACGAAACAATAAAACAAAACAAATAAAAAAGACAAACCAAGCAATCCAGTTGAAAACTAGGCAAAGAACCTGAATAAATAGTTTTCTAAAGAAGACATACAAGGCAAACAGGTTCATGTAAAGGTGCTCAATATCAGTAATCATCAGGGATATGCAAAGCAAAACCTCAATGCCATACTTCATACCTTTTAGATATCTGTGATAAAAAAGACAAGTATTAACAAATACTGGCAAGGAAGTGGAGAAAAAGGAACACTTGTACACCGTTGGTGGGAATGTAAACTGGTACAGCCACTGTGGAAAACAGTATGGAGTTTCCTCAAGAAGATAGAAACAGAACTACATTATGATCCAGCAATGCCACTTTTGGGTATATATACAAAGGAAATGAAATCATTATCTCAAAGAGATATCTGTACTCCCATGTTCATAACAGCATTATTCACAATAGCTAGGGTATAGAAACAACCAAGGTGTCAGTTGGTGGATAAATGGATAAAGAAAATGTGATATTATTCAATTATTGAAAAAGAAGGAAATATTGCCATTTGCAACAACATAGATGAACCTGGAGGGTATTATGCTAAGTGAATTAATCCAGACAGATAAAAACAAATACTGCATGATATCACTTATACGTGGAATCAAAAAAAATTAAACTCATAGTAACAGAGAGTAGAATGATGCTTGTTATGGCTGGGGGCCAGGGGAAATGAAGAGAGGTTGATAAAGGGCTTCAAACTTTCAGTCATAAGATGAATATGGTCTGAGGATCTAATGTATCACATGGTGACTATAGTTGATAACACTGTTATATAACTAAAATTTGCTGAGAGTAGATCTTATAGGTCTTAAGTGTTCTAATTATACCCCCCAAACAGGTAACTATGTAAAGTGATGAATGTGTTAATTAACTGTAATTATTTCACAATGCTTATGTATATCAAACCATCACATTGCACCCCTTAAGTATATATGTTTGTCAATTATACCTCAATAAACATGGAAAAAATAAAAGTAACCAAAGTTAAAGAAAAAAAAGCTATTACAGTTTTTGCATAACAAAAAACAAACAAACAAAGAAACAAAAATACAAGACAGATGGGTTAGTGGGGTCTCAGCATATCCTCTGAGAGGGGCTCGCTGGCCGGATCAGTTCCTTCCATCCTCTAATATAAAGCATGGTCCATGTTTAATATTTACCAATGTCCTTCTCTCTCTCCCCTTCTGCACCCTCTCCCTACTCCACACATTCAAAACACAGTTAGCTCTCCATTGATACATTGAAAATGATGCTTCAGTTTTATTGATTTATTTCTCCTAAAGCCTTGCAAAAAGTTAGCACCTAATTTATGTACCATCTTCTTTAACTTGATTAAATCAAATTAGTTTAAATATTAAAAGATTAAATAATAAAGGTTAAATAATACTAGAATTTAAAAAATGTCAAATTGGGTTGTGTTGATCTGAACAATATTATTTTTGTTCCATTAAGTACAATACACACTAAATCAAAAAATTCTCAATATCTAAACCTAGGCATATTATTATGAATGACTTTAACTTCTTTTTTCAAGGTGAGATGATCATAAACAATATATCTAGAACTGCCTCTACCACCACAGTTACAAACACACAAAGGCTGATATCTACTCTTATTTCTTTATCTCCAGAATAAGATGGTCAGAAACAAAGTTTTAGGAAATCTAAACTCACCCACATAGAACACAGAAGAAATGTCGACTGTAAACCAACACACAAAATGGCAATAAGCTGAGGTCAAAGGTAACTGAGTTCAAATATCAGAAGCCAAGGTAAGAGGATCTAGCTTTCAGCAAACACATTAAATATTTTATTAAATAATTCACTTCTTGGTGTTCTCTGCACTAAGTATTGTCCAACAAATATAAAAACTAATGACATGCTAGATATGCAGGGAATTTCAAAGATAAACTCTTTTTCGAAAAGTTTTTAAACCGATGTTCTGTGCCTTGGCACCCTATTAAAATTGCCCAGTCCTCTTACTCACTTCCTCTCTATCTAAAGTGACAAGCTAATCTGATAACATGCTAATATGTGAGTGACCTTCTGTGCCATCTCCTCTCTTTATCTGCAGTGTAATAGAAACTTGAATAAATTATGATAATGTCTTAATTCCAAGAAATGCCTCTAAAAGTTGGCGTCATGCTTGTGGGCACACATTTTTGAGCAGATCTTGACTTTACTGCTTATATGCAGGACAGACTTTGAGTTGAAGGGAGAATAATTGGGGCTTGGGAAAGTGGTGGAGTTTAGCTCTTTTTGAACAGTCAGCAAAATCACAATTTCAGGTGCCATATACATCTATGGATGTTAAGTTCTTCCGGGTATTTTATGAATTCCTGGGAACTCAACTGCTGAATTATGCTAACTTAGAAACTGATAGAAGTAACTCTTAAGCAATAGTGACAAGTCACAAGTCAGAATTAGAATGCTGATGGCAAAAATCAGTCAGTAAGTCTCTATGAGAGCTTTATTACTTCAATCAACAATCGTTCTTTTATTTTCGAAAAACAGAAAGACTCAAACAACAATAAGGTGCTATGGAAAGGGAGTGGATTGCAGATTGCAAAGTAAGTGGAAAACACTTGAATGTGCAGAAGACGCAGAAGATGGGAGTAGGAAGGACTACATCGTAGACTTTGTGATGCTAATCTGGGTCAGGTTATTATTCATCAGCTTGAAACAAAACACCCTCTCTAAAACCCAGGGCATGTGCCCTTTGATAGATCACATTATGAGACCTTTTAAGGGAAGCTAGTAACATCTGCATTGTTATCTGCATAACAACCTGCATCAGGACTTTGAGACATGTGTATGTGAGGGGAGTGGGGATAAATAATTTTCTGAACTATTGGAGATAAAATACAGATAAGGGAAGATTTAGATGACCAAGTCTGTAAAGGGAGTTGTAAGACTGGGATTTCATGATGCAGTTTTGCATGAGGTCATGCATTTGAAGGTTCTGGCCTTTTAAAACTGTTCCTTCTCAGTCATAGCTGAGTGGACATAGGTATTTACATTTTTAAACAAGCTTCCCCAATGAATTGGGTGTAGACTCTTTGGGCCACATTCTGAGAAGCACATCTAAGATTTGTGATGTTTTTCCTGATGGCCAGCAATGCTTGTTGTCACATTACTGAGCAGGGCCATAGTGTAGAAGTATTTCAAAACTTTCCACACTTTTCTCATTATCAACAGGCAAAGATAGCTATGCCTTTCCCAAGTACCTTTTGTTAGGTTGAAACTCCCCTCCAGCTTAAAAATTAAACCAAATTGTAATTTGACAATTACCTAGAACGTGAATGTAATAGAATGGATGTGAATGTAGATGATGACTTGGGAATAATAAAATTATAGAGCTTAATTTAGTCATAGCAAGAAAGCTGTCAATGTCACTTTTCAATTTGACTCCCACTTTTGGTTTAGCCCATGATATCTATAAGTGCTCTCATAGTATTTTTTTTTTTTACCTGTTTTAATAACTTGTATGCTTTCATTTCTGAGAGGATATCTGAGAGGCTTCTAACAAACTAGAATTAGAAGTCCAAGAAATAATTGATTTTCCATATAATTCTCTGCATTCTCTAAAACTGTAAGATTCTCGATTTGAATCTTTTGCTTTAAATGTCCTCAGTGGAAGACCATAATTTTGGAAAGCTAAAAGTTGGAAAAGCAAAGATTTGATAGTTTTCACACTGATTACCTTCAGGGTAACAAAAATGATATGAGCTGAGTAAAAAGAAATGTAATTGCATAGAACTCTTAAACTCAGTTTTCTATGAGCACTCAAAATATTGTTCTTATTTCAACGAGAATTCCTTTGCCTTGAAGTGATAAGAATAGCTTAATGAAATAACGAAAGGAAAACGTATTAATAAGACTCCTGGCCAGGTGCATTTGCAAAGGCATCAGACAGGGGCAAAGTTGATGTTGCTGCAGGGTCATTGCCTTTCAAAGCCTAGAGAATAGACATCAAAGGTCAACAATTGCATCTATTCAGAATAAAAATGAGCAGGACTGCTGTGGTACCTCAGAACTAAGTTATGCAATAAAGGAAACAAAATATAAGTTATTAAAATGGCATAGATTAGGAAAAAAAGAAGGTGTAAACAGAGCTTGTCTATTCTACCTCCTGCTGCTGTAGTTCCTTTATTCATAGCTCTGGAGGGCAATTCAGAGCTGCTATGATGTAGGTCTTAAAAATTAACTCCCTCCTCCAGGCACACTGACGAAGGTGGAAGAAGGGTAAAAGTTTTCATGGCTTTCTTCTAAACTCTTGACCTTGGAAATAATTGTCTCATATTAAGGCTTTCTTCCAAGAACTAATGTTTAGATTTCTTTCTCCTGGGCTTTCTTCTATTACAGGATCTTTACATTAGATTTCTCAGGTCT
Source organism: Pteropus vampyrus (assembly GCF_000151845.1). NCBI lineage: Eukaryota > Metazoa > Chordata > Mammalia > Chiroptera > Pteropodidae > Pteropus > Pteropus vampyrus. Next base: position 208,406 of record NW_011888980.1, on the reverse strand, counting down.
TTCCATGTTTCTCTCTAAAATGTAACCCAAAGTAATGGAAATTACTAAAAACAGAAACATCATAGTAATTACGGCAATACACACAGGTGGACAATGTTTCTAAGGGTAGACTTCAGTACTAAGAAGAGATTGAGACCCTATCTAGTCGAAGAGGAAAGGAAAGACTCAGAAGTATAAAAACAACCCTTCAAATGTCTAAAAGTCACAGGAAATGAGCACTGGATTCATTCTGGATGGCTTTAATGAGTCATACCAGCCTAGTCAAGTTATACATAGAGATTTTTTTTTGCTACCTCATTATAAGGGAAAATTTTCTAGAAGTTAGAACATTTTAGAGCCACCATGAGTCTCCTCGAGAGAGAATGATTAACCATGCAGGATGACTATTTATTAGTATGTTTTAACACAAACTTAAGAGTCACTAAATGAAAAATTGGAAAAATGACCATTTCTGGTCTTTTCAACCCTGGGATTATATGATTACATAATCTTATGGTTCTAATAATCAAAAAATACCCTGATCACACAAATATTTCCTTGGATTTGTTGTAAATGATTAAACTTTATCATCTCTCCCAGCCTCTTGTTGCTTTCACTAGTTTTTAAAAATGACAAGAATCCCAATCATTATTTTAGTTTTGACTTTATACTATTCTGAAGTAAACTATTTCATGAATAATCATTGAGATAGTGTCAAAAGTTCTATAACTATTATTATTATTATTAGCATTGGGTTATCATGATGTAGGATCATTAGATGTTCATATGGAAATGTCATCATGTTTCTGGCCTAAAACACCAATAAGTTTAGGCCGTTTCTATATGAGAGATCATATATTAACCCTTGTATCTTCACAATATGACCTCACAATATTTATTTAATTCAAAAATAGATATGATACTATCCAGTGTTGTAAAGTTGTTTATAATAATGGGCTTCTTTAGGGAATATGAAAAATAAAATTAGAAACATAACTTATTTTAGTTAAAAATGACAATCTTAATCTTCATTAATTAGTCAACAGATATTAATATATATTATGTAGAATATATATTGCATATTACGAGGAATATAAAGATGTATATGACATGACTGGTGTCAAGAACCTTGTAATTTAATTCGGAAGATATGATATTTAGTATCATATAAAAAAAGGATACTAAATGAATGATTGACTACTGAAGCTGTTATTAGTAAATGGATAATGAGAGATTCTTGTTTTTTCATTAAAGAAATACAATCATGTTAAAAAAAATACAGAAAGTCTTACAAAGGAGTGGTCACTTAAAGCACCCCAAGATTCACTCTCCAGAATCATTGCTTTTAATCACATCTTTTTTTTCTTTTGATGTTAATAGTATATCATAAATACACACACAGATGATTTATTAACTTTAGACTTTTTGTATTACATCCTGCTATATAGATAATGATCTAGCTCACTTACAATACCACATCTCAGTAGTTGGTTAAAGAACAAGTATAGACTTTTCATATTGAAGTACTTTACCAAAGTGAGTGAGATACTCTATTTATTGATTTCTATCATTTCATATGTATGGGCCTGTGGTCTATTTCCCAAAATATCCTTTCTAGGAAAGTATTTCTGATGAACATAAAAAATTCTTGCACTTACTTATTCATTCACTCAATAAACCGTCTCTTGGTGCCTACCATGTGCCAGAATCTAGGTTAGGTATGGAATAAAGTCCGGACTAATGTGTTCCCTCATGGAGTTTATTTTTATTCTGAGCTGACAGCATCTTTGCTTTTCTATGTAGTTTAGTCACTGAGTCAGGTAATTATAATTGTGCTGTGTGTTATGTAGAAGTATAGAGTAATTTGCAGATATTATCATGGGGTAGCTTCAAGTTACCCTAAAGGTCAGGGTATATACAGATGATTAAACCTTTATCACTTTCTCCCAGCATCTTACTGCTTTCACTGGTTTTAAGAAATGAGAATTCCAATCATTGTTTTAACTTTAATTTTCGAGTATACTATACCTAGCCTTCTTCAGAACATGGCATTTAAGCTGAGATGTGAAGGGTAAAGAGGAGGGAGATGAGGAGTTATAAGCATGGAGTGGTGAGAGAATTCCAGGCAGAAGGAAGCATTATGAAGCGAGAACTAACATTGTGCATCGGATGAAGTCAAGTGACTTCTCAGCTTGATAGAACTTTAAAGTCAGAGATACATTTACTTCATTCTTCAAGTGTTCTCCACAATTCTTCACTTCTTTAATTTCTTTTAAACAGAACTTACAAGTTAAAGAAAACCATCCTTCCACTCGGATAGAAAAGGGGGTGATAAATATTTAATGATACTTGTCAGATGTCCCTCTCAGCTCTTACAAATACTGTGAGGTACCTATCCTAGCGCCCCTTTTATGGACAGCCAAATCTCTGCACCCACTTAACAAATGAGTTTGTTATTTTCTTATAGATTAATCCAAATGTCTAATGAAAATCATCTGACTAAGAGGCCAAAACAAAGCTGCTCTAAGAATGTGTGCTGGAGCAGAAATAATGATGTGCCATTCAGAATTCAGTTGCCACTTCTCATGCCTTTCACATCCTTCTGCATGTCATATGTGGGATCCAAAAGTTGAGAGAGAGCTGACTGAGCATGAAAAGAACACTTTTAAAGATTCCGTTCCTGCTTCCTGTTTTTCCCTCCACTTCCCCTGCTCCAGCATCATAGAAACACAGAAGAGATTTGCGGATTGAGCATGAGTGCCAATATAGCATTTTTTAAGTGCTCTTTCCCCCTTTAAGCATCAGTGAATCTAAAAGCTAAGAAGAGGAGAGAGTGCAGGTATGTAACCTTGTACTTTTTCCTCTTTTGAAAACTTTCTATGGTGCCTTCTTTTCCCCTCTTTCTTTTGATTTCATATTTAATGTATGAAGAAGTAGAAAGAAGAGAAAAGGCTGTCAGCTCAGGATAAAAATAAGCTAGTTCTTTCTGCCTGCTTCCATTGTCTTGGAAAAATTCTGGCATTTGTTGTAAGATCAAAGGCCTACATGGAGAAAGATGTACACACCAAAGAGCTGAGGGGACTGTGAGGGATGAAGTTAATGGCAAAATGGGATCTTTTTATAAGACCCATGGATATCATATAAAAACAGGTGTATGGTATGTTTATGGTTAAAATGTTTACCTCTTCTATATTGCTTTACTAAATCCATATATCCACCTATAATGATTTAATCTTAGTCAATAGTTAATCATATTTATTCAGGCAAATTTCTTAAATTTGTACCTAATAGTAACTGAATGAAATAGAGTTGAAGACAGTTTACTTATAATGTCTAGGAAATGTTTGATCTCCCAGTTGATGATATTTCTGGAGTTCACCTATCATAAGCCTAAAGCGACACTGTCCAGTAATATAAGGTAAGCCAAATAAGTAATTAAAAATTCTTATGGCTATGTTAAAATGTTAAAATAGATAAAATTAATTTTGAGAACATGTTTTATTTCATTCCATGTAGCCAAACTGTTATCATTCAACATGTACTCAATATGAAAAGTTATTGAGACTTTTTTTATACTAAATCTACAAAATCCGATCTGTATTTTACTTAAAGCACATCTCAAATTGAATGCTAAATTTTCATAAAAATGCTTCATCTGTTTCTAGACTTCATAAAATTTAGAGTTGAAAGTAGATTCATAAGGAGAAAGAAAGATCAGTGATGCAAGGGGTTGGCGATAGAAGGGATGGGTAGGTGGAGCACAGAGGATGTTTAGGGTGGTGAAACTCCTCGGCATGGCATTATAATAATGGAGACATGTCATTATACATTCCCCAAAACTCATAGAATGTACAACACCAAGAGTGAACCCTAATATAAATAATGGACTTTGGATGATAATTAAATGTCAATGTAGGTTCATCTGGTAGGTTCACCAGAGTGATAAATGTCTCACTCTGGTGTGTCACATTGATGGTGGGATTATTTTTGTGTCACATTGATGGAGAGGGATGACAGAGAATATTGGGAACTCTGTACTTTCTGCTCAATTTTGCAGTGAACCTGAAAGCGCTCTAAAAATAATCTATTAAAACAATTAAATTATTAACTGACCAGTGAATTTTCTCCTCAACTGTCATTCTAACTTATATCTCATGTAATAAAATTAGTATATATTTTATATAATGAAAATACAATTTGGCATTTACATAATACCTTGTGATTTAAAAATTATTTCTTCCTTTTTAGTGTTGTCAATTACTATCTGATAGAACTTAGCAAAGGCTGGAAACTTGTTTCATGTGCCTGTGTTCATATATTGTGCCTATTACATTAGAGTTTACCTTCTACTACTATTAGTGGAGTAGAGTGGACTGTCACCACAGTACGGTAATAAACCTCATAGACCCCAGCCACTGAATCTAAGTGAGCAGTGGAAAAAGTTTTTCCTCTCCTACACTTGCTTTTGTGATTACAAAGGCATATACTTTAAAATGGATCATTTAAAAAAATTTCCTTAATAAAAAATCTTGGCTCTTTGGTATTGAGATTCCTGGATAAAATCCTATTCCTGTGACATAAAATGGTGTCGCTCCTCATCTGAACTCATTACCTCTGGGACTTTGTGTAGAGTAGAAATAGGAATAGGTTTTCCATAGCATTCTTTAGAGAATTAACATTTCTTATAGTTTTACTTAGGGAAATAGGTGAGAAAACATAGTTTTAAGGAAAGCAAAGTCTTTGCAAAATAAGTGCACTATTACATATTACACACTTGCTTCAGGGATTAGCAATATCCCACTACAGTCGGATGTCTGGGTCAATAGCACATACGCTGTGAAACCAAGTGCTAAGTAAGGGTTGCTTTCTGGATTCTTCTGTTCTGTTACAGTGATTTCAAATACCATGGTATCTCCTATCAGGCTTCCTCAGACTTGGCCTGAACAGAGCAATGAATATCAGGCCATTCAATTCATTTTAGAGAGCACTGATCAGAAACACGAGACATTAACTTGAGTACAATACAGCGTAAAAAGTGCATGATACATAGTTGACTTCAAAGAGCATTGCTTGTTTGAGAGGCCCCCTAATGAAGACAGGACATTACCAGTATACTTTTACATTAATAACTTCAAATTCTAGGCTTGCGAGGAAAACTCTTTCTTTTAATTTTCTTCTTATTAATAAGCAATAAAAACTAAAATGCTACCTGATGTTCTATCACATTATCTTCCATTTCTCATGTTCTAAAAATCCTGGGTAGAATTGGATTAGAGAAGCCCTTTCAGTATCCATTATCTCTTGAGTTTAAATCCAAAATCTTTGCCAATACCTCCAAGGGAACTAAGTAGAAGATCTCTTCCCTGTCTGTATCTCCAACTTCATCTTTTTCTGGCTACATTTCTCTCTTCATCAGTCTCTTGTACTTTCACAAATATATTGAAGGGCTCATAACTTTTGTATTTATATTGCTGTTCTCTCTGCCTGGAATGTTCTCTTCATATAACTGATTCCTTTTCATCAGTTAGTTTTGTTCTGATATGACATCTCTTTGAATAGATATTCTCTGACCACCTTGTCTATAATAACCTTCCTTATGCACAATTTCTCTCTAGCTTCTTTCCTTTTTTTATTTTCTTCGCCAGACTTATGACTGCCTTTATTCATTTATTTCTTATCTTTCCTATGGTATCTAAGGTCCATGATAGAAAGGACTTAATCTTATCCAGTCCACAAGAGTAGTAGGTATTTCATATTAGGTGCTCAATAAATATTTGCTGAATTAATAAATATTTTACTCATTTATTCAGTACTCATGGGGCCAGGGATAAAACAGTTAACATATTTTAATCATAGTTTCTTCATTCAAAGGATTTTAACTTAAATTTAATAAGATAATACCTGTGAAAAATAATGACAATCATTGAATATCACCTAGGTAAAAGTAAGTATTGTTATTTTTCCTACTGAGGTTAACTGGGCCTCCAAAGAGCTAGAGAACTCCCTTAGCTTCAGAGCAGAACACTCCAGGGTCTGCTGCGCACAGCAAAAATTAGGTATTGACCCTTTATATTTCAGCCAGCAAATGGAAGCGTTGTGGGAGACGTGCTGTGAGGGTTTCCTACCTTTGCATAACCATGCGCATTGAGTCCTTTAAAGAAGAAACAGACTACAAAGTTGTAAAATGGTGACTCATCCCCAAGTATACTGTGGTCTTTTGTGAGTTTGTCTGTTGGGAAGGTGAAGTCCCTTTTGGCATTCCCGTAGGCCAGTCTCGATAACTTCCTGTCCACAGAATTACTTTGTATTTAGCCACCACATTTTGTCAACTTGGACATTATTCATCTTCTAGAAGCCGCATGTAAGAAAATTGAAAATGAAGGGCAGCCAGCTACCACTTTTTAGGTAATGACAGTAATAATGTGGTAAATTGGAATATTCTTCAAGAAAATGCATAGGGAGACTCATTTCAAACAAGCCACCTTGTATTAAATGGGATTATTTAAAATAATCATGCCATTCAGGTGGACACGATATGGGCGAACTAATATCTATATAGAAACATGCCACGATGAGGATGGCTGAATTCTACTTTTGAATCTCAACAATGTTCATGTGATGTACAGGAAAGAAAATAAGGAAGTAAATTATTAGCTGACAATGCATGTTAATTGCAAAGTCACTAAAACCTTTCCGTTTGCTTAAACTAATGATTGTACACAGCCACGTGCTAATAAACAGAGGAGAAACAGCTTGCTGTGTACAGTCACTCCTTAGTAAGGTTAACAAACTACATTAACCATTCACTCATCTGTAACTCCTAATTAATCACTCCTTGAAAATTACATTGTATAATAAATGAGGACAGACATGATTCATTAAAACTTCTAATTAATTCTATTTAATACTATTTCATAGTTCATTGATAAGTGCTGAGAGAAGGATTATACTGGATGATATTTGATGCATTGCTGCTGAAGGAGTAAATAAGGAGAACATTATCTGAAATGAAACATGAATACTTGCAAATGAAAATGTCAGATGTTTATCACCACAGCACCTGGTTCTGCACTCAAGGGTCTCTTGGCATTACCAGTGGAAAACTCCATTTTCAGGGCTCTATCTATTGGTTGTAAAAGCTCTTCTGACTTCAGCCTTGACGCTCAGCATCTCAGGCTGGCAATAATCTGAGTCTACTTTGTTTTTTTAATACATTTTCATGCCTGTTTTGTGGGCAAAAGGTAAGACTGTTGTTAAACAGGTATTTCCATGTTTGGAAAGAGATTTATTTACATATAATGATAAATATTTAATAGGCAGTTATGGTTTTGGGTCATTTAATAGCATTGTGTTTGTGTTTCTGAGCCTGTGTATGTGTGCATGTTAAACTAGACATGAAAATAGCAAGAACATTAGTATTAAATACATTAATTATAATGTAATATTTTTCTATTTAAATTTTTTTAGTTTATAATTACAGTTTGACATACAATATTTTTTTAGTTTCAGATGTACAACATAGTGATTTGACATTTATATAACTATTTTCAGAGAAGAATCAGATTGTGAAGTACATAGTTTATAGCCTGGGCTAGAGAAGATAGTCACTATTAGTAAGTTAATATATGTTTTAAAATTAAATTATAGAATAATGCGTCATTAACTTTTTTCTGTTTTTCACTTTACCAACTATATAATAGGGCTCAAAAATGGGTTATAGGGACCATTAGCGTTTCCATGATAAAAATGATGAAAATTCTGAATGGGAGGAAGTATTCACAAAACATATACCTAAAAAAGTACTTGTGTCCTAAATTTATAAAGAACTCTTACAGCTCAATAATAGGAAAATAGCCAATTCAATAATAGATTTGAACAGACATTCAAATAATAGATTTGAAAGAATGAACCAGATGAGGTATGTCCATACAATGGAATGCTACTCAATGGAAAAAAGAAGAACTAGCTGTCAAGAAGGATGGAAGAGTTGGACACAAAAGAATTTAGTGTATATGAAAATTTAGAAAATGTAAATTAATCTGCAGTGACAAAGAGCAGACTGAGCATTGCCTGGAGCTTTGAGCTAAGGGAAGGATGAATTATAAAGGAGCCTGAGGAATCTTTTGGAGATGATATAAATGTTCTGTATCCTAATAATAGTAGTGGTTCACTGGTGTATGTAACTGTCAAAACTCATCAAATTTTATACTTCAAATGGATGTAGTTTCTTATAAGCAAATTATTCTTTAATGAAACTGATTTTTTTAAATGAGTTATAAGTTTGGTTGATCCATCTCTCAATCAAAATAATGGGACTCTTTGGTGAAACAATTTCTTTGAAGCTTCAACTAAATTATATTTACGTATGTATCAGGTAGGAAGATACATATGTAGATATAAAATATGTAGATATAAGAAGGAAAGTAAAATAAGAGAGAAAAATTTTGAAGAGTATATAGCTCTTTTCTGGTCCTGAACAGATGGGCATCTAGTCAACAGGTTTCATTCTTCAGGGAAGACGATTCCGTAATTGTTCCTCAAAATGAATGACTTTTAAAAATGCTGAAGTAACTTGTCCCCTCAAATATGACCCTTTCCTGTGTTTAAAGAAGAATGGTTGAAGGAGTTGCTGTAGTGTAGCCCAGCGGATGGCAGTTCAGGCCTTAGGCCCACACCCTGTGCCTGTTTCTGTCTGTGAAAAACTTTGACATCCCTGGACACATTTCCACATCTGAAGAAAAAGAGGTTGAGCTAGTTAATAATTTTAAACCTACTTCTTGAAATCTGAGGATTGTGTGGAGGTGTCTGTATAAACTCACTGGGGACAGTAAAAGAGGACAAGAGAGGGCTTGCAGGGAGCTATTCAAGTACTAGATCTCCAGTTTCTGCTCTTAAGATGTCTATTGCTAGAAAACATTTTTTTAAAGTTGTAAATCACAGGACTTGATTCTTTGTAGCCCAAGTTTCTAGTGCAACTTGAAAAGGGAGAAACTCATAAAAACATCTGTTTTCATTAATACTTTTTCTTGTTTGTGGGGATCATGCTTGACAAGAAGTATTTCAACTAAAATCATTTTTAATAGTACTGTTGAATTCAATTAACATTTTCCTAGAAGAAAAGTAGATAGCCTGAGTTCTTCAGTGGTTTACTTTGCAGAACACTTTAAAGGCAGATTTTGCAATTCTCAAAGCCAGAACCAGAGCTCATGAAAACTTGTATAAATGCAGAGAAAATAAAAAAAGGCAGTAAATCTTATATGATGCTAAATTATTAACTTAACTTATTTTTTCATCCTTACCGAATTGATCTTTTAGTGAACTGGGTTATCCACTCATTTTCAATTAGATTTCCATATTGCAAATTGAAACTGACCCTGTCACAATTAGAAAACTACACAAAAAGAAGGAGGCCATAAGTATTGTGAGAGAAATTATAAAAATATAAATATAAAAATGTGCATTAAGTATTTATTTTTATAACAAAAAAAAGAAGAAGAAAAAGAAAGAAAAGAAATGGAGAGTTGTTACAATACATTGGAAAAAATCAGCAACCAGTTAATTGTCTAAATAATTATAGACTCCTACCATTGGTCTTATTTCTTCCAGTTGCCTGGATAATTGATGTAATTTTTCTTGATAGGATGTGAAAACATTTTATTTAGGCGCTAAGTATTTTAGCAAAATGTGATTGTTATTGCAACTAAATATAGAAAAATATGAGCCTTAAAGAAGGTGAACCAGCTTTTCAACTGGTTTCTGTGACTTAATAACCTGAGCAAGTCATTTATCTTTCCTGGACCTCAGTTTTCTTATCTTTAAAATGGGAATTATAACAACTCTGTTTTTGGGTAGGACATAATATGTGATAGCCCTTACTACTAACTAATATGTTGATAGTACTTTTTACATCTGTGATGAAATCATTTCTCACACAGTATTCCTTAGATTTCTAGTGCTTTAAAGTGTTTGAGATAAACCCTGGTGGTGACATAGGAGGCTCCTGAATTTCCTTCCTCCCATGGATGCATTGAAAAGAGGCACACAAACCAATTCCCTCTCAGAGAAATCCAGAAATGAGTTGGGTGACTCTTACACATTGAGTGACAGAAAATACTCACATCAAAACAGGTAGGAAAGGCTGAGACACACTCTTGCCCTAAACCGCACATTTATCATAGTGCTACCATGGCAGGAAGAACCCCAAACTTCTAGCTTCTCCCTGAAGAGTGAAAGGTTTATACCACAATCTCTAGCACCCTAAATGTAAGGTTACCACCTAAGGGACAGCCTCTCAAATTTCCTAGCTCTGAATGCATATGCAGCTTGCATTCACAAGTCCCACAGGACTATAGCAAACAAAGAAGCAGTTGTTAAAGGGCACACAAACAGCTTTCCCCCAGGTCTCAGCTCAGAGAGGTCAGGCAAAAGTCTCATCTCCCAGTCTTTCCCTGGAAGGGGTTTGACTGCATATTTCACAAGCTGCTGCCTGAGGGCATCAGAGAGACCTAACAGACATATATAGAACATTTTACCCAACAGCAGCGTAATACACATTCTTCTTAAGCACACATAGAATATTCTTTGGGGAAGATCATATGTTAGGCCACAAAACAAATATTAAAATTTAAGAAAATTAAAATCATATCTAGCATCTTTTCTAACCACAGTGATATGAAACTGAAATTAATTACAAGAGAAAAGCTGGAAAATTCACAAATATGTGGAGATTAAACAATACACCTGAATAATCAATGGGTTAAAGAAGAAATCAAAAGGAAATTTTAAAAAAATCTTAAGACAAATGAAAATGGATATACAACATACTAAAACTTATGGGATGCAGCAAAAGCAGTTCTAAGAGACATTTATATTGATGAATGACTATATTTAGAAAAAAGATCTCAAATAAACAACCTAACTTGACATCTTAAGGAACTAAAAAATAAATTAAAAGGCTGGCCCAGCAAGAACACCTGATGAAAAAGGCTGCTGAAGTGTCAGATAAAGAGACTTAACTTCTGAAGGCAGTACAGCAAGTCTTCCATCATAGTAGGTCCCCAAATTAACTACCCCTCCCACTGCTCAATTAGGAGCAAAAAGCATGAGGTTGCATTGATACGAGCAGCCATCCTGCAGTTGAGGAGGAAGCCAGCCTGAAAGCTCAGCTGGCAGAGAAAGGAAAAGCAGCTAGAATTACAGCAAAGTGGAGGCATGTACTGATCATACTCAAATCTCACTCCCTCCGCTTTTTGCATTTTTTAACAGTGTGCTGTGATCAAATTTCCTTCTCTGATGGCCAGTGCCACCCATTTGTCACCTCATGCCAATCAACCACGAATATTCCTATGTGAAGATCAAATGATTTTTTTTTTTTTACTGTACACATTTTTCAAAATCATGCTGAATTTCAGATTGATATTGGCTCTGTAATGTTTTGTATAGCATTTTCCTCCCCTGGAGTTTCTGATTGCTTTGCATTTTTGCTCCAGAGATGATACATATACCTTTGTCATCATATCCTTAATAACCTCATTTCTTATTCATTTTGTATTTTCTTAAAATCTTTTTCTTTTACTTAAAGATATTTCAATTGACTTACTGATCTAATGTCCTGGTCAACTTGCCAAATATTTAAATCATTAAATAGTCGATTTTCAGAGAATTTATGTTTCTTTCCTGTGCGGAAGTCTAATATTTGCTCTTTTCTCCTCCCTATTTCCACCCTTCTTTCACTGTTACCATTTTAAAGAAACAAATAAATAGGTTTCCCATTAACACTGTTTACTGGCTTTTCTATTTGCTTGAACTCATGTCCTTTCCTTGCCCCTGCTGTGGCAAATCCGCCATGACAAAGTATTTCAGACCAAGGCAGCAGAGGGGAAGAATAAGTCATCGAAACACCCCAGGGGATTGCGTTTAGGGGAAAGCTCACCCAGTCAAATAAAGGGTCAGTGGCTAGAGCAAAATAAAGGCTTCAGAAGAAAAAAATTCTACTCCTTGCGACAACACAGATAGACCTGGAGGACATTTACTAAGTGAAATAAGTCTGTCACAGACAAATACTGTCTGATTTCACTTATATGAGATATCTGAAATAGTCAAACTTTAAGAAGCAGAGAATAGTTTGGTGGTTTCCAGGGAGCAAGGGGAAGGAAATGAGAAACCGTTGTTCAATGAATGTAAAGTTATGGTCATAGGAGATGAATGAGCTCTAGAGATCTGCTGTATAACATAGTGCCTGTGGTTAGCAATACGATGTACACTTAGGAGTTTGTTAAGTGGGTAGATCTTTAGATAAGTGTTCTTAATGAAAAAAAAAAAGCAAGGGGACACAAGAAATCTTTTGGAGGCGGGAAGTGATGAATATATTTATTACCTTGCTTGCGGTAATGGCTTCATGGATTTATATATATGTCCAAACTCACCAAGATGTATACATCCAATACATGCAACTTTTTTTTTGTAATTAATTATACCTCAATAAAGTTGAAAAACATTTAAAGAATAGCTTCCAAGTAAAATTTGACTGTTCATCAAATCAACTCTTTGGTGATTTTCTCTGTTTCTCCTGTCCTTTGGATTGATTGTCCCCATGCCACCTCCTTGGGCTTTCTCTTGTGGATTATTATCTCAGTTGTTTCTTGAACCCATTTCTTCCTTTTAGCATTCACACTCATGTTCCTAGAGTTTAATGACTCTAAGCACTCTCTTCCAGAGGGTTCCAAAGAAGTAGTAACATTTTAAGATGTTGTTTTACTGAAAAGGACTTCATTTTGCCCTCACGATATATTGAAAAATTGGCCAATTTTAGAATTACAGGTTCTAAGTCATTTTACCTCCAAAGTTTGAAGGATAGAATCGGTGCCTTTTAGCATATATCTATTCTGACGGAAAATCTGCTGCCAATCACATTTCTAGAAGTCCTATCACTAAGAAAGTTTTCAGTGTCTCATCTGCAGACATTTCCATTTTGGCACCTGTCACTTCTAGGAGTTGCTGTTATGGATTTAAAGGAAAGAGAGAACACAAATGCACGTGCTCAGGCTGCATTTCGAAATACGAGCTTCTCCCAATTTTCCTAATTAAGTCAGCTCTTTTGTTTATATAGTGTATAATAGTGTATAAATGTCTATATTAAACAATAGATTATGTGACATTGGAGGGGAAATTAGGTAGCTTTGGATCAATCAAATTGGATCAATTTGAAATTAGGTTGTCTTGAGAAAAAACCTGAAG
>NW_011888980.1:188290-192876 GCF_000151845.1 Pteropus vampyrus | reverse complement strand
CCTTGCGACAACACAGATAGACCTGGAGGACATTTACTAAGTGAAATAAGTCTGTCACAGACAAATACTGTCTGATTTCACTTATATGAGATATCTGAAATAGTCAAACTTTAAGAAGCAGAGAATAGTTTGGTGGTTTCCAGGGAGCAAGGGGAAGGAAATGAGAAACCGTTGTTCAATGAATGTAAAGTTATGGTCATAGGAGATGAATGAGCTCTAGAGATCTGCTGTATAACATAGTGCCTGTGGTTAGCAATACGATGTACACTTAGGAGTTTGTTAAGTGGGTAGATCTTTAGATAAGTGTTCTTAATGAAAAAAAAAAAGCAAGGGGACACAAGAAATCTTTTGGAGGCGGGAAGTGATGAATATATTTATTACCTTGCTTGCGGTAATGGCTTCATGGATTTATATATATGTCCAAACTCACCAAGATGTATACATCCAATACATGCAACTTTTTTTTTGTAATTAATTATACCTCAATAAAGTTGAAAAACATTTAAAGAATAGCTTCCAAGTAAAATTTGACTGTTCATCAAATCAACTCTTTGGTGATTTTCTCTGTTTCTCCTGTCCTTTGGATTGATTGTCCCCATGCCACCTCCTTGGGCTTTCTCTTGTGGATTATTATCTCAGTTGTTTCTTGAACCCATTTCTTCCTTTTAGCATTCACACTCATGTTCCTAGAGTTTAATGACTCTAAGCACTCTCTTCCAGAGGGTTCCAAAGAAGTAGTAACATTTTAAGATGTTGTTTTACTGAAAAGGACTTCATTTTGCCCTCACGATATATTGAAAAATTGGCCAATTTTAGAATTACAGGTTCTAAGTCATTTTACCTCCAAAGTTTGAAGGATAGAATCGGTGCCTTTTAGCATATATCTATTCTGACGGAAAATCTGCTGCCAATCACATTTCTAGAAGTCCTATCACTAAGAAAGTTTTCAGTGTCTCATCTGCAGACATTTCCATTTTGGCACCTGTCACTTCTAGGAGTTGCTGTTATGGATTTAAAGGAAAGAGAGAACACAAATGCACGTGCTCAGGCTGCATTTCGAAATACGAGCTTCTCCCAATTTTCCTAATTAAGTCAGCTCTTTTGTTTATATAGTGTATAATAGTGTATAAATGTCTATATTAAACAATAGATTATGTGACATTGGAGGGGAAATTAGGTAGCTTTGGATCAATCAAATTGGATCAATTTGAAATTAGGTTGTCTTGAGAAAAAACCTGAAGTAAAAAGGTACTGAGAAATAAAAGAGTTAACCTTTATATCAGGAAAGGCACTAAGGAGAAGTAAGTTGAAGTCAAGCCAAGCCAAGCCAAGGAGTGATTTTGTGGTGTTCCTGTTTTGATCAATATTTACGTTAGTCCCCAGCTGAGCGATAATTGCATCGGTCCATGAGAGAAAGGTAAATAGAAATCAGAAAGAAGTGGAGTTTGACTATAAGTTATGTCTTATTTCACAAATTGCTCCACCCAAATAATTTGCCTGATGTGAGCTCCCACCAGATTGAATGCAAATAAGCTATAGTGAAAGTGAACTGGGAAACAAAGCCTTGAGTTTACAAAAAATCACCTGTTCAGCAATAATTTGTGAACTCTTACTTAGCCAGTCCAGACCTAGCGTCTCTGCATTTTAAAAAATTTTCCACTTTAAAATAAAAAGAGAACATGATATTCCCTGATGTAACATTGTATCCTGAGTTCTAGAAACACTTCCCTTCTATTTTCCAGTAAAAGCCCACTTACATTGATTAATTAAAAGAGAGACGTTTTTCTTTTGGCAATGGAAACACTGGATTGCCTTATTTAGTGCTTTATTAATAAGAAATACTAGGCATGAGATACACATTAGCAGGACAGCATTTCAGCACTAGGGCAAATCTTTTGGCCTCATGCCTTTGAATTGCTGGTCTTCTAAGTTCTAACTGTCTTAGTCTCCTTCTGTGAATCGAGGAGACTTCTGAGATCTGGTGGAACCACTAGCAAGGTAAAGACCTTCCTTCATAGTTAGTCCATTAAAAGACTGACAGAAAGATCTGAGAGGAAGAAAATGAAACACCCCAAACTATGTTGGGAGGATTGGGTGAAAAATGAACCATTAACCAGAAAATTGCATGGGAAAATGTAAGTAAAGTGAGAAAGGAAAAATGAAACATGAAAAAGGTTTTGTAGTATATGGGAAAAATAAAATCAACTCTCACAGTCCCCCAAGTAACCTTTCAATAAGAACTGGGCAGGCCAAAAGAAACACAAATATCTGGGCCATAGCTACAGTAACTGTACTAGAATCTAGTTGGAACCAGTAAAATGTAGAATAGCCACAACAGAAAAAGAGACAATTTATAAGCAGAGGCCAGGGAAGGCAGTGTGTTGTTGGAGCTGCAGTCTCTTCTCACCCCTGAGGTCATCTCTATTGTTTACAGCAGAAGAAACAAGATTTTGTTTTGCTCGTTCTGACCAGGGACATATGCGAATTACAGACCTACATATTCAAAACGGTACAATTATCATGCCTTGAAAGTAGCACCATTTCTGCCTGCTTTCTTCCCAAGATATTTGTGGAAAGAGTGCTATAACTAAATTAAATAATTTTTATCACCATGTCAAAATGAAACATTAGATTTACACTTGGTACTATTAAATGTTACCCATGTTGTTACGATTTTACTTAATAAAAGATAATTAAAATAGCTTAAATACTCAATGTAGGTCATCCACATAAACACGGTTTGCCTACACACACAAAAAAAATATTTGCCGTGTCACTCAAAATTGCTTTAGGAAGAGCTTATAACATTACTATTTTAAATGATATGTTAACAGTATACTCAATTATATATGTAGAAATAACCTAAGTGTCATTAGTTGATGAATGGATAAAGATGTGATACATACACGTACACACACACATACACACACACACACACACACACACGCGCGCGCACACATGCAATGGAATACTACTTGGTCATAAAAAAGGAAATATTGCCATTTGCAACAACATAGATGGAACTTGAGGGTTTTGTGCTAAGTGAAATAAGTCAGATGGAAAAGGACAAAAACCATGTGATTTCGCTAATATGCAGAATATAAAACAAACAAGAAAGGAAGAAAGAAAAAGAGAAGGAAGGAGGGAGGGTAGGAAAGAGGGAGGAAGGAAGAGAGAGAGGGAGGAAGGAAGGGAGGGAAGGAGGAAGAAATAGAAAATAAAACAAAAACAAATTCATGATATGGACAACAGATCAGTGGTTCCAGAGGGGAGGGAGAAGGAGGGAGGGTGAAATGGGTAAGAAGGTCAAATGCATGGTGATGACAGAAACTAGATTTTGGGTTGTGGGCAGGCTATAGCATCAACAGATATCAAATTATAATGTTGTATACCTGAAACTTACATAATGTTATAAACCAATATTACTTCAATAAAAAAAATCTCAAATATGTGAAAAACACATAGAAAAATGTAACAAAATGTTATTGTAAAAATAGATGGTTTAAAATGAAAAAAAAACCATTTTTCTCAAATTTCCTATGATAAGCTTCCAATAAAAATGAATATTTTTATGGTTAGAAAAATAAATCTTCATTTCTTCTATAAATGTAGGATTCTAACATAAATAAACTGGTTTCATTCACCTATTTCTATTCATGAGTATGTAGTTTTTATTCATCGGCTCTACCTCATCAGATGTTCTTGGACCTTTGAAAGCTGTAAACTTAGTAGGTAAAAATCATTAAAATTAAGTGCCAGCTTTGAGTTCATAATGAACTGGTTAGTTTTAGTCCATGCCAAGGACACAGAATTCATCCTGAATTCTGACCAGGTATTCCAAACAAGGGGAAAAAGAAAGAATGTGTGATGGCCCAGAAAAATCTTTTACTATTCTGCCAGTATTTTCACCCCTGTACATAGTGAAGACTTTCATAAGAACAAAAACTTCAATGCTATAGTTGACATTATAATTGATCATATTTAGGAACTAATAGGAAGGTTTGCTTTGAACATCCCTATGAAATATGATAAATTTAAAGGCAGCAGGATGACATTTAGTACTGATGCCAAGGGAAGGAAAGTTTAACTGATGGGGTCATGAATCCTCTGACAGGGTTAATTTTTCTTTCTTTCTTTCTTCTTTCTTTCTTTCTTTCTTTCTTTCTTTCTTTCTTTCTTTCTTTCTTTCTTTCTTTCTTTCTTTCTTTTAGTTTGTACAGAAGCAGAGGTTTTTTTTTGTTTTTGCTTTTTTTTAAAGATTACTAGAGAAATTTGGGAGAAAGTTTCCTTTCTTTGAGTATTGTTTTTATTTTATAATCAACCAAAAAAAAAAAACCCCTCTCCAGATATTTGTGGGAACCCTGGCATAACCAGAAGTTAGGCTACAGGTTCTCTAACACAGATGGAATTGTGTTGCACAGGTTGGGGATTCACAGGAGTGAGAAACATCTTTAAAATGGTCTTCTGAAATTCTGCTGATTCCCATCTACGTGATGACAGAGCATCCTATCCTGCTTCTATTAACCTTCCTTAATTTGGGAAATCAATGGTGTGACCGCCATTATATCGCCTCTTTTCCAAATATT
>NW_011888980.1:174041-186965 GCF_000151845.1 Pteropus vampyrus | reverse complement strand
TGATGACAGAGCATCCTATCCTGCTTCTATTAACCTTCCTTAATTTGGGAAATCAATGGTGTGACCGCCATTATATCGCCTCTTTTCCAAATATTAATCCTAAATGCCATTTATCCAAGATTGTGGCTTTTTTGTAGACACCATGAAAAATAATGTAAAGCTCCAAACCCTCTTTGTTTTTCTTCCTAACCGAACCATTCAGCTCACAGGTTGGGAGGATGAGGTGGATTTACGTATCTAAATCACTTGGTGAACTGGTTCTGTATGCTTCTTCTATCATCCTTTCACTCCATTTTTCTGAGTTCCTTAAACTTGGATCCTCTGGGAAGACACTTCATCCTAGCTTATTATTCTTCCTTCCACATGACTGGAGGCCCATCAAACTTATTTAATGATTCATTAATATCTCTAAACCAGTCTTACCTTTGCAACTCTGGAAGAGACTGAAATGTCAGTCTCTCCATGTCCGTCTCCTCTGCTGGTCTCTGAAAGAGGAAAGCAAGAGTAGACAGATTCACCCACCTACCTGTGGTATGAATTAAGCCACCCATCTGAGAAGGCAGAAGTGGTAACAGTTGATATGGGTTTTAAATAATAGTGTGTTGGCTCCATATAGCAGTAAAGCCCGTGGAAACACTAGATGGATCCTGTGGCCCATAGGAGGTGCTCAATAAATGGTGTTTATGATGGTTATTTCTCTTCATCACATTCCATAATCACCCTTCAGTAGCAATTATTTAGCACTGCTGCCAAATTTCTCTTTTTAAGTTTTCACTTAAACAAAAGAACCTCCAGCTACAGGGAACTTTCTGGTTTATTACAGACTATGGTCAATAAAAAATAGATGTTGCAGCAAGAATAAATCCCTTTGAATTCCAACCCCATGTTTTATAGATCAGGAAACCTGAAAGCCAAAGTCTTCTGACCTGCCCATATACTCAAGTAGTTGATGGCAGTAGGAATGAAAGACTAGGGCTCATAGTCCACTCTGTTCAGATTTGACAATTAGGGACTAAGACACCAAAATCCATGAGTTGTGTTGTTCCTTTTCTATTAATAAAACCATGTGACAAAGCTGATCTTGTTATCTAATCTACCTGCCATTTAAAAATAATCAAATTATTATAAATTGATAAAATCTATGAAAATCTTCCATTTTACCAGAATCATGTTGCTTTTGCGTATCAATTAATTATATAGAAAGGGTTTAACATTTGACATCTGCAAGATTCCAGTCAACTTTATGAGAAGGGAAGAAATGATGAGGAAAATATGGAAATTAAAAAAAAAATTCAGTTTACATAGAGAACAAGGTAGCTTGTGTAAGCTAATGTGAGGACAGACCAGCTAGTTTATGACTTCAGCAGGTCACAGATTTTAAGAAAGGATCTGTCTAAGGTACAGGTTATAGTACCTTTCTTCACTGTAAGCAGGCATTCGTGGGTTGAAAAAACTCTGCCTGGAATTTCTCTATCTTGGATAGTGAGCATGCACACTCTAGTCACTAGTCACACACTCCTAGTCACTTCTGCACATTTGGAGGTCCCTGGGGCTTACTCTCCTTCTTGTTTCTCTGCCAAATCATGTCCCCAGGTCTGACTGGCCACACAGCTTAATCGGTTTATCTTCCATTCCTTGACTCTTACAGGTAGAGACTCATAGAATCCAATTATTACTGTTTCTTCATTCCTGATAGAATTGTTAGACCTATGAGCTATGAGCAGCCTCCACGGGATTCTTGGGAATATTCAGATTCAAAGACTAGAATTCAGCTTCGTATTCAGGGTTAAGGTAAAAGGGCATTACCAGAAGAGAAAGACTTGAACTGCCTATTAAAGTGGCAGAACCTCTAGTGTTGGTGAAAGGAAATATTACACTCCAGATTTTTGCTCTATATTTTCCACTTAAACCAGTCATTTCTCTTCTTCATTTACTCTAAGATTGATCTTGTTTTAAAAAGCTTAGATGACTTTTTTTTTTAACTTTGAGACTAAGATGTTACATTCTGTCTTTCCCTTTTTGATATATATGAAAAATGAACATAACACTGAATTGTAGCTTATTAGTTTCTGCATGAAAGAACAGTTGGTGTTTGTCCAACTAAAACATCTGTTGTAATCTCTGAAGCCCCATCCTCTGCATTAAGGATGACTTGGAGCTTGCTAATCGGGCATTTTTACATTGTTAGGCCAGACTCGTTCTAAGATTTAGATTTGCAGATGTAAGGAATTGAACATACTTAAAGCAAGCATCATACTAAAGCATGACTTCCTCTATGTTAAGTAGGACCTGAGATGATTGATTCACTTTATTATTTTGAGTTAAGTTGCCCTCAATTTAAGCTGGCTAGCTGGTGATGTGAGCTTTGTGCAAGGTCTTGGAACTTGAATTAACTCCTTGGGAATGTTGCAAGTAGGAATCTAATGATACGTTAGTACAACAATGACAAAACGGTCCAATCAAGGACTTCTTTAGGCTTTTGCTGATGATTTTTATGCTTTTTTCAGTAAGAAAGGCCCTGCCAGTTAGCCACCTAATTAAGCAAAATGACTTGTCTGATAAATTCAATCCTCTTAATGACGACCAGATGCCCACCAAAGTCACTTGAGATTTTATGAGGAATGATTATTAAAAACTGTTATTAACTATTTCACACTAGAATTTTCTACACCCTGAGATAGCTAGGATTACATTTTAAAATAAAGGGAGCAAGTAGGAAAATGATTTTTGAAAAAATGCAGGCTTACGTGATGTAGGAGATAAAAACCAAAAAACCAAAAGCCTGATGAACACTGTGTGGAGCGTGGCTGTTTAGATGCGAAACTAAGTAATATCTCACACTATTCATATCCAACGCTAGTCTCCATGCAATGAGGTATTAATTCAAAACCCGAGATGGTACAGCTCCTTTAATGGACTTGCCGCTTACTTGGTGCCTCAATTTCCCAGTGTATACAATGGGATAATAATTACTACATTATCTATTGACATTTTGCAGAAAGAGAAACACTTGGAGTTCTACGACACACTAAGATTTCATGGAAATTATGCAGGAGTATAAAGATTTCTCAATGTGTCATGATTTCCTGTGGCAAAAGCGACCTACG
Source organism: Pteropus vampyrus (assembly GCF_000151845.1). Taxonomy (NCBI): domain Eukaryota; kingdom Metazoa; phylum Chordata; class Mammalia; order Chiroptera; family Pteropodidae; genus Pteropus; species Pteropus vampyrus. The sequence continues at coordinate 183,858 of NW_011888980.1, read as the reverse complement.
TGGTCGAATGGATAGTTTTTGCAATATACTGAATAGCCTGACCGCTCACCCAGAAATCTGGTACAATCTCTTTGCCGAACAAAGTTAAAGAGTGGTATAAACATCTTTATATTCAACTATACTGTTCATGTGCTTTTATTCTTACTTGGGATGAGGGAAGAGTGGGAGAAGAAAACTATCAACAATTGTGACTTGTCATAACATGAAAAGCTCCATATTTAAAGGCTCTCTGTGGTGGGGAACACACTGTGCCTCCTTCCCAAGTGATCATCTCCTACCTTCAGAGCCAATTCAGCACAGGCTGTAGTGTCCACCATGTGTGACTTTTCTCTCCCTCTCTCCCTCCCTCCCTCCTTCCCTCCCTCTCTCTCTCTCTCTTTCTCTCTCTCTCTGAAAAAAGGCCAAGTGTCTTTATCCATAAGTTCTATTTTCTTATTTTCCAGATTTCTGGAGTGCTCTACTTCCCTAATATGTTCCCATTAAGTCAGGAAAAGAATAGACAAATCATACTGGGTTTTCGGAGAAAACCTGTATTTCCTTTGGCCAGCCTGATGAAGCAGGCTTCTCAGTAAAGCACAGTTTGTGGAAGTATAGTGGGCACTATTGGTGCATCCTTTCTCCCAGCTCTGCACATCTATCTCCGCTCTTCTCCAGTCTTTGATGCTAATGACTGACACCTCTGACTTTCGGAGTTGGGCACTGGAACCAATCCCCTTTTACAAAGAGATCGAAGTACTTGGGAGTTTGTTAACTCCCCTCCTCAATATTTGATGGCTGTGTATTAGGGGAAAGGGGGACACAAAAACCCAACTCCCTTGATTTGAGGCTGGACAAACTGTGGTATAATGCATGTCCTGAGTTCCTGTGAAATTTCTCCTGAAATCACACCTTTGCTTTGCTTCTTCCCCACTCCTGCTTCCTACAGTTTCTTGAGGAGTACTTTCATAACAAATTACTTGCACAGGAATCCTTGTTTTAGAGTTTGTCTCTGGACTTCTGGGAGAATCTTCCCAAAGGAGCCATGGGAAGAGAGATTAGAGAAAGAGGGCTGAGGAGGAAAGCCCTCTCTTCAGTCTTGCTAAATGAGCATGATGGTGGGAGATGGTGATCATCAAAACTCCAAATTCCTGTTCTTATCAAATAAGAATATATTGATAGTACCTTTCAATAGTTCTTCATACTTTCATTATTTAGAGATTCAAGAGCTGCATGCTTTAGATGATAAAATGCCGGATAGATGCACAAAGGGATTTGCTTAAGGAGGTAAAATTCAATGGCAAAGTTAGAACTACAGTGCTGTCTTCCTGTCTTTTTGGCCAGAGGTTTCCACCCAGCTTGGAGTCAGACAGAACAGAATTTAATCTCAACTCAACTACTTCCTGGTTTTTTAATGAATGGTACAAAAGTAGATGTTTAACAATAAGTTTTCAAGGAGAGGGGACCCATTGATTTGTAGTGTTTGCTAATTTCCATAGTGTCAACATTTTCATGGTGACTAATTTCAAGCTACCATGTGATGTCACTGAATGCAGAGTTGGGAGAGATGTTACAATTTTCCCTTGCAGGTTGGTAGGAGTCAGCTATAACACATCCCTGTTTATAACCTTTTTCTAAACCTTTTTTTCCTATGTTCTGATATATTACATATATAGTTATAGCTACTTGATCAAATTTTATGAGGATTAATGTTTTGATATATAATTGCATACAACTAATGATTATCATCATTAAAACCAAGAAATGCTAAAAATAGAAAATGATATAAAATAGGATAAATTTATGGTTTGTCAATGATATTTGTATTTGTTAGATTTGAAGAGTAAATTATAGCCAATGCTACTTGCTAAAATATTTGATGAAAATATTTTGTAGGGGAGGAAAAGGAGATATAAATGCTACTAAACAACAATAACAACAGCAATGCCTTCTGTTGTTTTCCACTCGGTCAGCTGAGAATCTTAAGTGTACTACTTAAACTGGCCATGTGTTTCAGAGGTCACACCTAGCTTAAGTCTACAGGTCTCTGGAATACACAACTTAATAGTTGTCATTGCCACTTTGTAAACTGTTCATTAACATTTACATATAAAGCGTAGAGCAGTAGACAGACAAATAAAGCAGTATTCCTGTTCCTGAGATCAAATGGTAGCAAATATCAAGTTGTTGCTATTAATGGGATTGACTTTGGAGCCAGTTCAATTTGTATTATAGTGACAGGTAATAATGACCTCAAAATATCAAGAAAGATATGAGATTCTTTTTCTTCCCTGTCATGAGATGGAAATACCAAGAGGAATCAAACAAATGCAGGGCACTGCTGCAAAACTTGTTGTGTTAATAGAAACCATTATGTTAACATCATATCAGTGATTAGAAAATTAACATTTATAAAGTACATGATTATGCCCCTTGGAGATTTGCTTGTATTTCATAAGCACATTTTCCAGGACAGAGAATAAAACACTAGGTCTTTAATGGCTGGGTACACCTGATAAGAATCCTCTTCACCTTTGCTTCCTCGGGAGCTGGTTCAGAGGAGTAGATCACTAGCTGTATTGGCACAAGTGCTATCTCTTGAGCACTGTAGCATTTGGCTTTACCAATGTCCTAGGAAGCTTCCTCCATCTTGATTGACTGCATATAAACCTTGATTAGAATTTTCCCTCAAGGCAGGCAATAATAAGAAGGGAGGTTAGCAGAGCTGAGAAGGTGATACAAAGAATGCAGAGTGTTAGTGCAAGAAGGGATCTTATTCATCAAAATATTTGCTAAGAAAGAAGAAGTGTTCATCTAATTGCCTGAATTGTGTTCACTGGCCTATATTTTTAGGTACAATATTTGTTTCATGACCGCAGTCCTGCTTGTAACTTGTTATTCACACTTTAGGCATGATTTTTAACATGAGTTCAAAGAAGAAAAACGGTAGCCAAGGCAAAAAGCAGATGAGGTAATGTGATAGTTTGAAGGGAGGGTTCCTGTTCAGTAATAGGAACTGGTTACTGAGGAAAAGTGACCTTTCTTCTTTGATGAAAATTATATATATTTTAAGGTGAACAACATGATGCTTTGATATACATATACAGAGTGAAATGATTACTAAAGTCAAGCTAATTAATGTATCCATCTCTTCACATAGCATTATTGTGTGTGTCGTGAAAGCTCTTGAGATCTACTTTCTTAGCAAATTTCCAGTATTCAACACAGTATTACTAACTGTAATTACCATGCTGTACACTAGATCTCTAGACTTGTTTATCCTACAATACTGAAACTTTGTACCCTTTGACCAACATTTTCCCATTTTCCTCACCCCCAGCCCTTTGAACCTCTATTCTTCTCTCTGGTTCTATGAGTTCAGCTTTTTTAGATTCCAAGTATAAGTGAGATCATGAAATATTTTTCTTTCTGTGTCTGGCTTATTTTACTTACTATGATGTCCTCCAGTTTCGTCTATGTTGTCACAAATGGTAGTATCTCCTTCTTTAATAAGACTGAATAATATTTCAATGTGTGTGCGCACACATGTTATTCATCCATCAGTGAACACAAAGGGAACCCTTGCATGCTGTTGGTGAGAATGTAAGTTGTTGCAGCCACTATAGAAAACATTAAAAACAGAACTACGATATGATCCAGCAATCTCACTTCTGGGTACATATCCAGAGTAAGCAAAATCAGTACCTCATGGAAATATCTATGCTTGTTTGTTCATGGCAGCATTATTCACAACAGGCGAGATATAGAAAAGTGTTCTTTTGATTAGTCTCTTCAAAATGCTTCTCAGATGAATACAGCTATTTTTACCAACGTTTTCTAAGAATTAGAGCAAAGTGTTGTTACGTGAGAAAACAAAGAAAAGGAAAGAAAAATAAAAGGGCCAGATACAGGTACCTCGGCCTGCGTTGCCATTAGTGGGATTCATATACTCACAGAGGGAAGGCTGCTTTCAGTTTCCTGGGGGGTAGCTGCTAAAAACAAAACCAAAAATTTCTATTCACTTTCTTTCTTAGCTTCTTCTTGTCTTCTCCCTTTAGTGGCTGAAATGCTCTCTTTCTGTTTCCTGCAGTATGAGATGGGTCATTCTGCTCGCCCGGGGCATCCTCCAGTAAGCAGAGCAGCAGATCTGGCTCTCTGTCACACCCCATCTCTCCCATCCTCTTAGAGGCCTGAGGAGAAAAGGCCCAGCTGGCAGGAGCATGGGCTGCTGTCTGCCTCTCACTGGCGTGTCTCCTCACAAACTGGCCAGAGGCTCTTGTCTGTGCAAAGAGGGAATGGGGCCAACAACTCAACTTATAGTTGCTCTTCTCTGCCCCAGCAATGTCAAGAAAGCAAGAAGCATTTTTTCCTGAGTAGCTCTAATATTTGGTGGAGTCATGTCTCTTGTATTTTCAGGTAAGGAAACTCAGAGTTGAACTCCATAATCTACTATATGCACAACCTGAATAGAGCACCTCCAGGCACTGTGTTATATCTGGGGGTACAACATGTGGAAAATCTGGCCCTGGCCCTCAAATTCCAGTTCTCAGAGAAGAATGTAAAGAAGTATATTGCAGAGAACATAGTAACTTGAGTGCAAGTGTGTGAAAAGAACATGGAAGGATGTTTAGGAAAGCCTCTGAATGATATTGGCTGAGGATGACAACGGGTTAGCCTGGCCATGTGTGTTGGCTGGGTAGGGGTGGGCACCCAGGCAGCATGTTTCCTAAAAAGAAAGCTCCCTTCTTTACTCAGCCTGCCCTGGCTACGATAGCTGCATCTTACATGCAGTCCACATGCAGGATGTTTGCATGAGGTAGGAGAGCAAATGTGTCTATGGCCTGTTCCCAGGTCTCCACAACTCTTTCCATGCCTTTCTCCTTCTCTGGCCAGCACTTTGTCCTGTTCTCTGTGTTGGTTTCAAACTCAGACAGGCCTCTTCCATGTGAGAGCCCCCAAAACTCTAAGCTATTCTAATAGTCTCTTGAAGCAACCTCAGCAGTACGTGGTCAATGTTTCCCAAAGTCCCAGCAAAAAAAAGTGTTATGTCATTCCTGAAATACACCTGAGGCAAGGAAATAAGTTGATTGGTCAGGTCTGGGTCAATCTCACCTCAAAACAGAGACCGAGATGGTTCCCTGAAGGAAAATCAGGCTTCTGTTAACAAAACGAAGAGGAATAGATTGTGGGCAGACAAAAATCAGAACTTTACATTACTTATATTCAGCTCTGGGCTCTGTTTCTTTATCCTTTAGTTTAGAGAAATGTTCTTTAGGAGAATCTAGACAGAGGAAAAGGCAGGGGCTAGAAAGAGAAGGCAAAAAGGAGTAATTACGGAAATGATTGTATTGATAAAGCACAATGAAATTAACAAGCAAACTCGTAACGTTTGCAATGTCTCAGACTTGTTCAAATTTTCTTTTCAATTTCACCTATAAGTGAAGAATCATTTACTCAGAGTACCTAATATTTGCTGGGCATAGTTCTAGATGCTGTGGAAAAGGAAAGCTCCATGCTGTCATGTAGTTTACATTCTAATGGGGAGATAGAGAGATGATGGATAGATAGACAGATAGATAGATAGGTAGATAGATAGATAGATAGATAGATAGATAGATAGATAGATAGATTGATAGATAGATAGATGAGAGTGAGAGAGAGAGAGAGAGAGAGAGAGAGAGAGAGAGAGAGATGGCACTACACATAGGGTGGCACAAGGGAAAGGATGACAAAACAAAATTAGAGACACTAGCCTGAATCTTAGAAACTTTATACTTTTAGGGAGAAATTAAACATATATAGTAAAACAGCTGGAGGCAATAGCCCAATACTATACAAAGCACATGAAAGTAAACTAGATATGATATAATTAGAGGCTGAAATTTTATAATAGGAGAAAGCAGATTGGGTTGAGATTATCTGAGAAAGTTGTCCAGCCTTGCAGCTTTGTTTGGTGGAGTTGAAAAAATATCCAAGAGGAAGGGAACAAACTCTGGCTAGTGGTTTCCAAACTGGCCTGACAAAAAAACTCATCTCAAGTGTTTTTAAAATCAGATTCCTGAGCCTTATCTAGACTTTCTGATTCACATCTTCCCCAGGATAAACTGGGTAATTCGTACTTTAATCAACACCCTGGTTGCCTCTTATCATCAGGAAAGAATGAGAACCCTTGCCTAGAACCCAGTGTTTGGGATGTCCTAAGACCCTCATTCATTCTCAGCACTGCTTCTTTTGTCTACTGTCAAGGACTACAGAATTATTTCTAAAGACCATATTTTCTTTGTTTTATAGAATGTGAGGCTACAAGGGAATAAGAGATGGCTACTGGATTTAGTAGAAGGTACAGAGAATAAACCTCAAATGCTGGAAGATCATGTGAAAGTAGACAGATTTTTCTCTAGAAAACAGAAAGAAGGCTATAAAAACTGCAGATCAGAATATCCAGAGTGTGTGCTTCTAATTCAATTAAGTCCTTCCATTTGTTTTTCATCTAGCCCACTTCCCAAGTGCTCCACTGGCATATGCTGTAGCACTAACAATGCCTTGTGGATGCACAGCCCTCCCCACAGTGGGAGAGGACAGCTGCTTAATAGTCGCTGTGCACAGCAGGGCAGAAGGGGAAGAACAAGCTCTGGGTATGGCTTGGGAGGCCCTATGTAGACTGCAGGGAAGATTCCTGACAGGACAGAAACCAGAATGGAAATTCTACTAAGACTGTTCCTGTTCTGCACATCCATGGTCTGTCAGGGAATGTCCTTGGTGTTTGCAGCTATAAATAGCTAAGACATTAGAGTTTCCTAACTAAGCTTGTGGAAATTCATAGCATCTCTACTTGCTGTGGCAGATGGGGTCTTACTTTAGAGCATTCTTCCTGACCTCTGGGTAGTTCGTGAGACTTAAGGCAGCCAAGATAACACTGCTAACGATGAAGCCATAACCAATGAGGTAGACATTAGCCTTGTTCACAGAAAAATGTTTGGTTCTGACTGTGCATGTACTAGGATTGCACTTCTCTACTCCCTGGAAGTTGGGTGGAGCCATGTGATTTACTTTGGCCAATGAAATTTTATGAAATAAAAGTTCCAGACAGATGCTTTAAAAGCTGGTATGTGATTTGCCACTTTTTCTTTTCCTCTACCACAATGACAGGCAAATGGTGGTAGATTGTGGCTACTCATTCAGCTTGATCCTGGAGCCAGGCTGCTACAGATCAGTGCCCTCAGCTGACCATTGGTGGATATGTACTGTGAGTGATGTGGTTTTAAGCCATTGAGATTTGAGATTTATTTATTACTGCGGCATAACCTGGTCTGTGGTGATCAATGCTTTTCCCCGTTCAGGTGTAGCAATCACAAGTTGCTCTGTCAGAGAGATAGGAAGAAATCTGTTATCAACTAGTAGGACATTAGCAAATGATGCAAGCAGAAGCTTGAAAAATGCTTGTGCATTGGGGCTTGCTTCTCTTGCTGCTTTTGAAACCCTATGACTGACACCAAGTGAAGAAACCTGGGCTAGCCTGCTCAATGATAAGAGGCATGTGACCCAGTTGCCTCCATTGCTCAGGCTGCCAACCTGCCAACCACTACACATGTGAATGAAGTCATCCTAGATCTGGCACCCCAGCTGGGCTGCCAGATCTAGGATGGCTTCATTCACGTGTAGTGGTTGGCAGGTTGGCACCCAGCTGACCTGGCAGCCCACCACAGATTCATGGGAAAACCCAGCAGAAGATATTCCAGGCAATCTAGACCAGAACAGCCCAGCTGACCCACAGATCCATGAGCTAAATAAATGGTTGTTACTTCAAAACAAAACAAAACAAAACAAATCCATAGGATTGTAAATCCAATATTATGGTTGGCTAAAAGCAAGGTAAACATTTTTTTTGCTCTTTGCCAATAAAAATGTGGTTTTCTTTTATTAAATTTAAATATGTTTTTAACTATGTTAATGTGATATTTATATTAGTTTCTCCAACATAATTTTTTGTTCTTGTTACTGGTTTCTTTAGTCCGTTCACTAGTATTTCTTGCCTAGATTGCTACTCTAGTATCGTAGTTGGCCTCTCCACCTCTGCGACTTTTCACTGTTTCCAAGGTGTTTTATTATTAATCTCAACCTCATACTTGAACAGTTTATCCTTTCTTCAAACTCCACTATAGCCTTCCATTGCCTATAAGATAAAATGCTTACGTATACAAAGAATGAGAGAGACTTTTCTTTTTTGCTTATAAATGATCTCATTTTCTTTATTATCAACTACACACACACACGCGCACACACACGCACACACAATGGCAAGCAAAGGCAGAAGCTGAATCATCTATTAGCAGAGTATTTTAGCAAGGACTCATAACTTTCTCCCAAGTTCCCAAGAGTTGTTTCAGAGCCAAGTAAATCCCAAGGATCTGAGGGCTCTGCTGAACCCTGTACCTCCACAAAATTTGGGGCAATTTAAAATTCCAGCAATATAACTGTTGCATGTGTTCTTATGTTAAACCACCATACCCTGAGCCTCAGAAAGTCTCTCCTTGTAGCCAAAGGAAGCTTACTAACACACCCATTCTGTCTTACTCATGGTTTGAGGTGCTGAAAGCAGGGTGAACTAGTAACCTTGTTATGAAAATACGCTGGATATGAATTGATTAATTCAGCTTTATTCAACAAATGGATCTTGTGTTATGCCCTAGTGCGTGCATACTATCTGTCCTTTTAAAATTCCTTAATTTTATTCAAAACAAAGTTTGTTATTTTTCACTAATTAAGTAATAGATCAAGTATATTTATTATAAAAATTAGAAATTATATAGCAGTAGGAAAATATAAATTTTATGCAGTCTCATCACCAAAAGAAACCTTTTAATATTACTTTGGATTTGGATTTCTTGCCAGTCTTTTCTTTCTTTCTTTCTGCACATAGGAATCCCACTCCATCCTACCCTTCATCTACCAGATTATGGACCAACTGCAAATATAAGTTCTTTTGTGAAAAGCTAGCAACTTTAGCGGGCCTCAATTAGGTGAAATGCACAGTCTACACAACCAACCCCTAATCCTCTTTTACCAGCCAAGTTTCAATCAAAGAAGCAAAGCTCCCATGAGTATTATGGGAAAGGAGTCTTTATTATGGAACTTAGACCTCATACAAATGTGGCCCCCTGCTGGGGAAGTGAACATCTGGAAGAGAAAGAATTATTAATACATCTTCTTGAAGTCAAAGCTTATAGAGAAATATGGGAAGCCCAGCACATCCTACCATTGAATTGGGACAACAAAAGGAAAGCTTAAGGGGACATCCATAGAAGGCTGTCATCTCTGAGTACACAGCTGGCAGTAGGAGATGGGCCTGGAGTAGGGGCTGTAGCGTTGGTGAGTGGAAGTTTACATTTCTAGATTCATACATAACCTCCATCCCTGCTGACATGGCCACTGTGTTTTTTAAGCCAATGGACAAAGACAGAGTAGCTGAGAAAAGAGGCTGACCAACAGCCACAGAATAGGTCATCTTGCCCACCCAATCATTATGCTTCTCTTTCGTGAAACACAAAGATATTTTCATATTTTCCCTATTCCGAGAGATCGACCCATAGACTTCTGCCCAGACCTCCTTGGCACAATTTTTAAATAGTCTTCCTACAAGTCTGTGACCACCCAACCAAACCATTAGTCACTGCCCTTGAATTGTATAGTTCCCCACCATGCCCTTTCTCCTTCCAGACAAATATTAATAACCAGGTACACTGCTGGAAAGTTCTGTCTGTTGGCAGGATATCCCCTCTCCATGGTCCTTGGGCCACCCGTAAGTAAGGCCGTGGTGTAACAGCCATCTACTTTTGGATGA
>NW_011888980.1:160673-172696 GCF_000151845.1 Pteropus vampyrus | reverse complement strand
GCGATAAAGTTCAATTTCTTTGTTTTGATTGAAATTTCAGCCTCCAGTGAGCCTAGTCAAAGGGACTGGGAGACATCTACATTTGGAGGAGATGGGATAAAGAGTGTTCTCTCACTAATGAAGTGATTCAATCTCTGTCAAAACCCCGAATTTAGATCAGATGTCAACTCCTCTGGAAAACCTCCCTATGTGCTCCAGTTGGAATGTACTGTTCCTTTCTGAGTCCCCCCACCGTCCATTGCTTGTATTTCTACTAAGCTCTTATTTCAATCTGCTTTAGATTGCGGTTAGTGCCTGGGATGTCAGCATTTTCTTTTCACTAGGTCGGTTCTCATCTGGGACATCAAAACCCAGGATGTAGCAATCATCAGTGAAATGTATTGTAAGTAATTTATAACTAATGATAGGTAAAATAACAACACACAAATGATTCAAGGTGACATCTATGATATGTTTCAAACTTTTTAATGCAGCTTTGACTCACTGTCATTCAAGTGCAACTTCTTAGGTATAGGAGACATGAGAAGAGAAAGCAAATTTCCCCGGAAATTGTTCATAACTCCAAGTTTGCTGTTGAGAGAGTCTTGCACAGATTGATGTCATTTATTTAGTAAGTCAGGGTAAAAATATTGAGAACTGCTGTGTTGGAATGAGTGCTCCTTGAGAGAAAGGTCTCTGTTTCATCAATCTCTATATTAACCATGTTGTCCAGCACACCGATATGTACTTAATAATAATATATGGAATAAAGGAAAGAAACTGAAGAAAATTGAAAGACCAAAATAAATAAAATATATCACGGTGGGACATGGGAGATGAAGAAATAGTCATAACTTTCTGGTGGAAAACGAGTTAGTTATTTATGTGACTTATTTAACAGTCACACAACCTTATAATAATAAACAATAGACATGTGTTTCTCGTGTCTGGAATCTGCTGAGTTTTGGCTAGATGGCTCTGCTGATCTTGGCTAGGCTCACTCATGGATCTGGAGGGTTAGCTGGCTGTCAGTTGTCCCTTGGTTGAGACAACTAGGGCAGCCTAGACCTGCTCCATGTTTCTCATCTTTTAGCAGGCTAGCCTAGGCACATTCCCATGGTGATACCAAGGGTGCAAGAGAGGATCGGTGGCAACATACAAGGACTTTCAGGTGTAGGCTCAAAACTGGCCCGTCATCACTCCAAACATTCTATTGGCCAAGAAAGTTATAAGACCAGGTCACATTTAAAAAAGTGGAAAAAAGATAGTCTGAATTTTTAATAAGGAACTACAAATTTATAAGAAAAATTAGATAAAGGGACTGTGAAGAGCTAGAGCTGTGTAATTGACCATAGAATATGAGAAGATTTTGCTCACACAGAAGGATCGGAGCGAAGGACTGAGGACTCTCTGTTTAACAAGATTCATTAAAAAGATTCACTTCCAAAACTCTTCTGGCACAACTTCTGGGCTTGGAATATTTCTCAGTTGTGATGTCCACAGGAATACAAGTGCTGTGCACAGTTTATATCAATAGGTGCATTAGACTTTATATCTGCAAAGACTTAAAAGCAAACATTGTGATGAACAGGGACATGGCTCCTGGAGCCTGTCCCTTCTTAAGCATGGGCCACTGAGCATGAATACTTCTGCCTCTGGCAGAGGACTGCAGCCAGAGCTCTGTAGCCATTTCTGGTTCATTGTTCCTTTTAAAGGCTCCTAAGGGGAGTCAGAGAAATAAATCAGGACATATGAGATAGTCCCTCCAGCAGCTCTTGGGTAGCAAATATGTGTAACAGCAAAAATGCTCCTGATTGCTCTCCATTTATTTCTGCAGCTACCAGTTTCCTCTTTTGCTTGTTGTAAAGTTTAAAACAACATCAATTTTTAAGGACCTGAAAGTGCTTTTCTATTTAAAATCAAACAAGACAAGCATCATTTTCAGTCTGGGACTGTTTTGTTTCTTGAAGTGTGCTGAATATATAGACAGCCACTGAAAAAAAATAATAATAAAAAGCTAAGTGATGGAAATGAGTAATTCCTTGGCAGCGAATCTGCAGGGAGAGCACTGACACCGCACAGCACATATTTCATGAATAATGAGAGGAGTCTCAGAGCTGTGCAATCACTGCCTATTGGGTCAGAAATTTCACATTAGTGGATTCATCAGAGCAGATCAGTGTCATGAAGACACTTTTTCCTGAGGTAAACACACCTTTTCCTTCGTTGAACTGTCATCTCTTAGTTGTATTTGTAGATACAGCTAAGACCTTCTGAGAGAGAGGAGAAATATAACTGCATTAGGAGTAATTTACATCCATATTATTCTACCACTTATTTGGATAGAAAGAGATTATTTCTTTAGCAGAAATGAGCTAGTAAGTCTGTTTTAAACAAAGGATTTTAAAAAGCGTTGAAGAAATAGAATAAAAAAACACACCTAGTTCTATGAAATTTCACTTAAAAGTAATTGGAACTCAAGAGAATTTAAAAAGCTATGAGAGACTTTAGATCTTTTGTTCTTTGAATGCTTTTGTGTGGTAGTCGCTAGTGCTTTTCATCAGGTATTCCTATTTTCCTCCCTGGGCTGTTGTAGGATTTTACTTTCTGTCCTCTTGGAGTTCGGTGTAGTCATGTGACTTGAATTTGCTAGTGAAATGTGAGCAGAATTGCTGTGGTTTCTTCCGGATGAAGTTTTAAATTCAGTGGTCAATCTCCCATGCTGTCTCTTTTCTTGTACCAATGCACTGAGACCTCGGTCCACATGGCTGCTTCTCCATCAACATGGGTCCTGGGAGAGAGAATATCACAGAGAAGAGCCCCCAGATAACCCCTGATGGACACCTAACATGATTAGGGAATAAATGTTTTGAGTCAGTAAGGTTGTGCATTGTTTGTTATGGAGGCATATCTTAGCCTATCCTGACAGATATGCTAAGTATCTTCTTTGCTGCTTTTGCTCAAAACATCTTAGATATGGAATGGTGGTTAAGAACATGATATCTTACAATCAGATAGAATTCATTTTTGAAAGATAGTTTGAGGTGATTATGAATCCATATAAAATAGAAATTACAATAGTTTTGTTTGGATTAAGATTTTTATTGTAGTGTTTGTATAATGTAATCTTTCCAATTATCATTAACAAACACTGTAAGATAAGACAAAAAACAGTTGTACTAATCTAGGAAGCAAACATGCCCCCTCAGAAATAAGTTATAGTCTTTAAGTCAAAGTAAATACATTTCATAATCCCCCAAACTCTACTTTTTCTTCTTTTATCCTTAATAGAAGTCTACAATATCAGAATAAAGAGCATTTTGGCAATCTCATCCAAACTTTTGAGAAACTGAAGTTTAGACAGGTGAGGGACTTACCCAGAGATGCAAACCTGCTTAGAGAAGTCATGGCTAGGGCCAGGGTCACCATATAATTGATTATCCCAAAAAGACACTTTTGAAAGTGAAGGGAGAAAATCGTTAGTAACTATGCCAGAAGAGCAGGTGGAAACTTGAACTTGCCCAGGCAAACAGGACCATATGGTCACCCTAGTTAAGATTTACCATCCCTGAATCTAGGCCTGGTGTCACTTTCTTTTCTAGCAGACATCTTAATCCTAATGGTATAAAAACTCTTCAGCATTTTCTCTAATGGCATAAGGAAGAAAGAAAGAAACACACACACACACACACACACACACACACACAACACTGTTTTCCCTTTTGACATTCTTTATAAATTATCTTCCCTTTTATTCTTTTCTCTCCCTGCTTTCTTTGGCTTAGCTTCGTTACTTACAAGTTTAACTATTTACCTCAGGAAGTGCTTTTTTTTTTCTTTTTTCTTTTTTTTAAGCAGTAATGGTTACTGATTATACCAATAAGCCTGCATTTAAAAAAAGTTTCCTCTGCATGACAGAACCCAGAGGCAAGATTTACTGGAGGGTAAAAAAAAAAAAACCAAACAGATACTTTCAGATAATAAACAACATAGAGAAGAACAGAGCCAAAATAGGAACAGAAATGATCAGCGGAACTTCTCCAGAAACAACACACACACTTATGCATAAATAGACAAGTTTCTAAGAAGACTGATCCTCTCCTTGTCAGTGTCCAGAAGAAAAACCATATTTTTGGAGATACTAAAAATTAAGTCACAAGAAAAATCAGAAACCCAGGAAGCACATCTTGTGTTCTCCCCAAGTTTCAATCCAAGGGCAAAAATAGAGCATGTAGAAGAGAAAGGTCATGTAAATAGTTTAGATGTGGAGACTTCTTTATTCCTGAACAAAGGTACACAGCCAGCAGCCTCACGTGCGAACAGATTCCATGCTTCTGGACAATTAATCTATTGTGTCCCTTTTTGAAATTTGAGCTGCCCACCCTACAGTAGAGCCTTAGGAGAATGTGTTGGTAAAATATGGCCTTTTAGACCTTTACCTATTAAAACTCTAAGAAGAAATGCAAATTTGTTGGATAGCAAAAAGAGTACGGCAGAGGAGATGTATCCTGGGCAGCTTCACTGTGACTTAACTGCATCCCCGAGGCACCTTAACAGCATTGGATGTGCTTGCCCGGTGATTTCCATCAGCTGAATTAGGCTTCAAAGTTAACATTTGAAGACCGAACTCAAAAAAGACTTTGAACTTCCTTTGCAATATGCTTCTTCCCATTATTTGGAGTCTGGAGATACAGTCGTGAGTACATCATAAGGCCCTGTGACCTATTCCCTACTTTTCTGACTAGTATCAGTCTTTGCTGTCTGGACTCACCATCCTCCAGTACACCATCCTTTTTCATGGTACTCATATAGGCCAAGCTTAGTCAGGCTTGCAAGGCTTTCGCTTTGGTTCTCTCTCTGCCTGGGATGTTCTCTGATAATCCTCTCATGCCTGGCTTTTCTTCACTTAAAATTCAGAGACTTCCCTTGACTATAATACCCATGTAAGCTATGAATATATTTCTGGAAGACCTTCTAGAATTGAATAAGTCCTCAATAAATATTTCTTGAAAATATCAATGAATGAATAAATAATGAATGAATGACATATTGATTTTGTAATCAAATGACCAAAGAGCTTAGTTGTTAAGGCCATCTGAGACCTGTTAAGAGTCTTCCTTCTCTAGCATGCTATTGTCCTCATTTTTTGTGGTTCTATACAAAATACAGTAGAACCCAAAGTATTCACAATGCTTAAGAAAGAATAATCCAGGTAGATGGGAACTCGGGTTATCCAGACTTTCTGCTGCATCCTATTTAAGGTCATTCCATGCTGCACTTGCTCTGTCTCCTTCCCAGCTCTGCTCTAGTTTCATTCTCTATCTCTTCTCAGCCCTTGAACTGCTAAAAGCATCCTAACTTTCACGTTATTTCTTGAAACTAAATGTTTTTGAAAAGGCACTTCAACTCAAAGCCACTTAACGAGATTCTTTAAAACGATGTTTCATTAGAGCTGATTGACTCTCAGTAAGATCTACAGTCCTTTTAGCTTTCTGTCCAGAGGCTTTTTCTATGCTTATCTTTTAGGAACAGAGCATCATATTTTCCTTCTACCTCTCGAACAAAGTGAAAAGGCTCCAGCCCAGTAAAGCTCAAATTGGGTTGGATACGTGGAACAGTTAGATTTTGAATGATGTATACATTTCTCCAAAATTGTTTTAGCATGCTGACCTCTAAGTCAAGTTTAAGTTTAGAAAGAGATATTGTGCGATTCTGAGTTCCAAGGAATGGTAATGTTTGTATTCCACGCCTACTTCAGAGGCCTGGGAGGGGAAAGCATAGATGGAGCTTGTCTATTATCATGCTTTTAGTCATTAATTCCATGCTAGGAAAGTCTGTGACAACAGGTAGTCTAAAGTTTTCATTTTATGGGTGACAGAACCAGAGTGTTGAAGAAGTGGCTTAGTAAAGGATCTTCAATGATTTAAGAAATGACCTAATTTTTCTTGACTCCATTGTAGTATTCAAATATATTCTTTCTCTTTCTCTCTCCTCTTTTCACTCTTTTTCTTTCTCCTACCCTCCCAACTAGTCTAATCTATAAGCTTCTAAAATGCATAAATGTACCCTTTCTTTTGCTTTCTCTTTAATTTACTCCTTACACATTGAAAAGCGCTATACATGGAGAAGTGCTGGCAATCAGATCGGTCAGGTGATTTGCCAGCAAATCACCTGATTCAATTCCCACCTTTCTACACCTTGATCTGTGACCCAAACAGCTGACCTTTCAGGCCCCGTCAACAGGCCTCTTGCCTGGTGTCCATCTGGTTCAGTGAAAGGTAGCCTCTGGCAGGAGATTGGATGTCAGGAGAGAGCAGTGGGAATATTTTTCCTGTGCTCCCAACCTGCCAGATCACCATGGTTGGCTGAGAACCCTTTTGCAAAGTTTTAGTCAGGCAACAAATCTTCTCTTGTCCCTAATGCCTAGAGAGGCTAAAGGATCCCTTCTGTTATTAGTCCTGGGGCTTGTCACTATCCCTTGTTGGTTTGCTAAATCCTGCCTGCACCTCTGGAAATGATCCCTTTATTTAACTCCCCTTGACTTACCAAACTGGTTACACAATCTCTTTCCTGCTTTGTCTCTGGCCATAAAACAGATGGGAAGGTGGAGGCAACTATCTGTCTCCAGTATAACTTGTGCATTTACTTGGTGCCAGGCCTCTGTTAGGACCTCTCCATGCATGCTTGTTTTTAAAATTCACAATAACTGTCTGAATCAAATATTATTGAGCCCATTTTACAAGTTGGAGAACTGAGACCCAGAGAGGTCACATAGCATGGTCAGGATCACAGTTGGTAGTGATTTTCAGTCCTGAGATCCCCATAGAAGCCTGTCTGGTCCCAAAGCTGTTACAATGATTACATTTACAGTGTGAGTGTTTCTTCATAGATAGGGAGAGAGTAGAAATGCAGGCAAGATTAAATAATCAAGGAGTGAGGGACACATCCGAGAGACTGACCTATCTGTTCTTCTGGAATCTACCTGCAAGGTGAAGAAACAAAGGCTGATGTCTCTTTCATCAATAATACCGCTAGACAAGTGCTGGGGACCTGCCCTGAGCACCAAACTTCTCCTGACAGCTAGGAGTCTTTGAAAGTTTCCTGTTGGCTCTTAGTTATGGCCCTAAACCCTACTGGTCACCTTCTGAAGAAGCAAATCTTTTCATGCCTTTCCATACCCCCATTCCCTTCATGCCTGCTCACTCCAGGACAGAGGTATAACTCGTAGGACCCAATCTAATCCTGACAATCAGCTTTCATGCTTTCCCCCTCCCTGGAAGTGCGCAGCTCAGGGCTGCCTGAAATCCCTGGCTCTGATGGAGAGCTCTGAATTATTCATCATCCTGATAATGGCAGGTGATGAGATCTTTTCCTGATATGTCCCTGTCAGTAGGTGTTTATTAATCTGTTTCACCAGCCGCCCTGCTCTGACTGTGGGGCCAGAAGAACACCACGCACAGCACAGCCTGACATGTATCGGCAGAGGCAGCACTTTAAAGGCTCCCTTTTGCCTGGGAGGTCATCTGAAGGTTATTAGGAACAAATTATTTCTTCATTTCCGCTGACTGAGTAGATAGCCTTAATGATCTGTCACCTAGCAATAGCCTGCCTGTTCAAACATAAAGAATGGCAGGCTGATGGGCTTATAACTAGAATCAGTTCATTTTAGCTATTCTCTTGTCAAGCATGTTTCCAAGATACATATAGTATTTACATATTCATGAGCCTCTGCCGACACTGATGCCGTGAGGGGGCCTGTCTGATAATGTGATACAAGTTTGTACTGTGTCCTCAGGCACTTAAAGTCTATTAAGTGAGTAAAGTCTATCCAGGGCCTCTCTTCTTGGAGGTGTTCTCTATTTTAAACACAGGAGATACTATCCCAATTTTATGCACTCATCTCCCTCTCCTTGTTCCCTTCCCTGGTCCCCCAAGTCCACCAGAATCCGCTCAGCCTATCTCTTACTGAGAAGAAGCTCTGGTTTAAAGAAAGGAAAGAAGCCAGGGGGGTTTCCCTCCTCCTAGCTTGGGCAAACCCATCCGTGAGCTGTTTACTTTACTTCCTTTAGGCTTTGTGTAGGTAACTCAATTGACCTTCCATAACGGGAAGTGCAACTGCAGCTGGCTTTGCAAATTTTGGACTTCGACAGCATTTTTGGGTCTCCTTCAGCTACTTGTAGCTAATTACTATTTTATACTTTGACTTCCTGATGGCCTATGGTCTTGTCTCGGTCTATCTAGTTGAGGATGGTGCCCCAGGCATAAATCTTGTTATGAAACTAAATCAGCTGGGGAGGCCCTGAAATTTGTCATTTGGAGAGAGATTCTTATTATTCCATCTCCAATCTCCTGCCTCCTATCCCACCAAAAATACTCCTCCTATCTCTACTGTGATTCTTAAAAGAAAAAATGTAATTAGTATCTACGTTGCTATATCTAAGTGGACATTTCTCTGCTAAATAAATTCTATCATCTATCTATCTACCATTTATCTCTACCCATTTATCTATCTATCTATCTATCTATCTATCTATCTATCTATCTATCTATTTATCTATCATCTATCATCTATCATTTATCATCTATCATCTATAACTAGCTAGCTATTTAGTGACCAGTGGATTGTGTCATGAAACCCCGAGAAGCCTAGAAATGTAAGCAGCCTTTTAATTCTAGGGTGTCTGAGTCCAGCTTGAGTTTGTCTCATTTCACTCATCTTTACGGATAGTTAAGTACCAAAAAAAGCAAATTGCTTTTTAAAGTATTGCTGAGGTGTTCTTGAGTGTAAGAAACTTAATTACTTACAGAGAATGACAAGTACTAGAAAAAAGTAACATCTCATAAGGAAGTTGCTTCGGGATCCTCCAACAAGATACTCACTTCCTTTAAGAGTCAGTTTTTCTGCATGTGAAATGGGGATAATAACTTGGGTCCCTTTTCCTGCTCATGACATCATAAGAATTAATGAGATCAAAAGTTGATGAGTGTACCGGGAATCCCTTGAGAAGCTGGCGTTAAAATAGACTCAAAGCATAATTGTTTGGCAGATAAATAATGATTCCATCAAGCTAACTAAGTGCCATTCATTTGGAAGTGTGTCAGAGCACTTTGGTTCGTCTTTTATGGAAGCTTTAGGAATGTCTCAATATGGGCATGGATCAGTTGGCAGAGGAATCATAATATCAAATGAAAGCTCATATTTAGAGGTTCACGGGGTACTTCACCCTAGTTTCTCTGTCTCCTTAAATGGGAACATTGGGCGAAATTCACAGACTATACTCCCATCTTCCTCTTAAAGCATATTTTAAATTTGATGCTATGTTATAAAGACAAAATATTTTCACAACATATTTTTTAATAGGATTCCTATGTGTGACTCCAGTTTCCAAAGGCTTAAAGGAAAAGGAGAACTAAATTTTCCCAGATGATAGTAGGGATATTTAATAGAAGGGTCACAGCCAGAGGCTTCTCATCTGTGTGAGTGACTGGAAATTTCATAGGGCCTTGAAACTAGGCTGAAATGATTGTGCTCAACATTGTGTAGCAAAAATCCATTTTTTAAAGCTTAATATTCCAAAGAGAAGAGAAAATGAAGAGAGATACCACAAAATACTTTTCTTTCTGAAAAAGCAATTCTCAATGGTTGAAAGGCAGGATTGGAGAAAAAAAATTAAGCTAAAGGAGAACCAACTAACATCTATATGAAAAATAATAATTATAAGATATGATATGCACATTTCCTCCAAGTATTAATTTTTAAACAGATAAAATTTAAAAGTCTGCACCAGAAAATAAATTATATTATTATAGTAAATAATCCATGGCTTGCTAAAACTTGTTTAACTATTAGAGTGGTTGCCAGAGAGCCTTTTAGTTTCTGGTACTAACTCAGATGTTTTCACTTTTACAACATAAAAACAGTAAAATATTTTATAAACCATTAAAAACTTGCACTGTATTTACCACCTACTATCTTGTGTTTCAATAACTTTTTGTACTGAGATGTAATTCACATATAATGGAATTCACCATTTCAAGTGTATAACTGAGTAGTATTTATATTTATATTCACAAGGTAGTGCAACCTTCATAACTATCTAATGTCAGAACATTTTCATCATCCTCCTTCTCAAAAACCCCATACATGTTAGCAATCACTTCCCATTACCTGCTCACATTCCTTGACAACCACTTATCTACTTTCTGTCTCTATGTATTTGCCTATTCTGGACATTTCACATAAATTCCCATGCTTGTGCCCTGTACAGAAAAAAATTTTAAATTTAGAGATATTTTTTCCATCGTAGGTTGGGAAGCATTTCTTCTCAGGGAAAAATCTCTACATGCATATCTATTCTGTCTTACAGAGCACAGTGGTCCATGTTGTTGCTTTGGCTTTCATCTTTTGAATCAAAGCTATTTAATAGTTAATATCTATTACTGTTTTCTCATTCTGCCTGCCTTCTCTATTGCTTGGATTATAGAGACGTGAACGCTTTTATTTACCCTGACTGATCAGAAAACATCTCTTTAGCCTGGTCAAATAAGTCATCTATTGGTTATATTTGGGGTGTTTTAATATCTTCCTCTTTAAGATACTTATGAAAGCTTTCCCAGAAAGCTTTAATGCTTCATGTTATCGATTCATTTATCTTTTATTAAAGAATGATTACATCCCTACTTTGTACTATGTATTAAATTCTGGGAAAACAGAAATGTTTTCAAGTCACTAGTTTACACTCTAGAGAAGTCATATGAGCAAACAAGCAATTGACATAGAGTGTGATAAGGGCTACACCATGAAATAGCCCATGATACTTTGGAAGCACTTAGAGGGTACCCAATTCAGTTTTGGGGGTTTGTAGAAAGCTTTTTTGAAAAACTGTTATCTAAGCTGAAACCTCAAAAGTGAGTAGGAGGTAAATGATAAGGGGAATAAGGGCAGGAGCAAAGATAAAAAATATTTCCTTGGATTCTAACTACATTCATTTAATAAAGTTAATTTTGTACCTACTTTGAGTAAAGCACTATGGGGTATGTAAAGTTAACATTTTTAAATAAATAAATGCATAAATACATCTCATACCATACCATGAAGGATTTTCTTATCTAATAGAAGTAAAGCATGGTGCACCTTTTTACTCTCAGAACTTACAAAAAGACCAACACAGACCAAGAGTACAATATTTGTTTGTTAATGATCATGACAATGATCAAAATGAAAACTGGCTCTTGAAAAAAATATATTTTGTAAAAGAATGAAGAAATGTTATACGTAGGGTGCCAGGAAATGAGAGCCGATTCATTAGTCAGGCTAACCTCACATAATACTCCTAAAATAAATGAATTCCTAAATGTCAGATGTTTAATGCAACAGGAGTTTATGACTTGCTGATCACAATCTGATATGGATTGAGAAAATTTCCTTCATATTTTCCAGCAGAGAATTGCAAATCCAGGCTGTTTCCATCTTTCCCCACCAGCTTTATTGAAGTATAATTGACAAATAAAATTGTAATATATTTAAAATATAAAATGTGTTGATTTGATATGCATATACATTGTGAAAGGATTCTCACCATCAGGTTTATTAATAGATCTATCATCTCACATATTTACCCTTTTGGGGTGTGTGTGAACACATTAATTCTAGTCAGCAAATTTCAATTATACACTATAATATTATCAGTTATACGTATGATGTTAGGTATTAGATCCTCAGATCTTTTCATCTTACAACTGAAAATTTGTACCCTTTTACCAGCATCTTCCTTTTTGCTATACCTCCTAGACCCTGGCAACCATCTCTGTGCTCTTTGTTTCTATGTTTGATTTATTTTTAAGATCCCACATATAAATGATACCAGCAGTATTTTTCTTTTGTCTGACTTAATTAACTTAGCATATGCCTCCAGATTCATCCATGCTGTCACAAATGGCAGGACATCCTTCTTTTAAAAGGCCAAATAATATTCCATTGCATATATGTATGTATGTATGTATGTATGTATGTATGTATGTGTGTATATATATGTATATATATA
>NW_011888980.1:117438-158118 GCF_000151845.1 Pteropus vampyrus | reverse complement strand
TACTCTGAGTCCTTTCGGTAGGCACACAAATGAGCTTGGAAGCAGATCCTACCTTAGTTGAGTCTGGAGATGACTGTAGCCACTGGTGATACCTCGAATATAATCTGAGAGGCTGATCCAGAGGCACTCTGTTACACCTAGATTCCTGACCCACAGAAACTAGGATTGTTTAAGTCATTAGCTTCTACAGTAATTTTTTGCAGAACATACATAACTAAGAAGAAAAGAAAGAATTAAAAGATCAAGTGGAATGTTATTTTTAAACTTGGGCCTGGAAGTGGCTTTCATCACTTTCACTCACATCCATTGGCTTCAGCACAATCACCCTGCCCCAGCTGGCTGAGAACCATAGAGCAGCACATGGATATTTCATACTATATTTGATATTAAAAGTTAGGTATAGATTGACCAGTCTAATTGAAGCCTTGAAACAGGATTCAGTCATATGTGAAGTCATTAAATATTTAAGTGGGAGTTTACTAAAGAGTTTCTTGTTGCAACTGAATTACTAATGGGAATCAAACAATTAGTTGCTGATTTGAACCTAGTATCAGTCAATTGACCAACAAAACAAAACATTTAGAAAAAAGTAAGCTTGCAAATTGCACAAACATCTAAAAATCTTTATTTGTAGGCAGCATTCAAACCAGTGACCTTTCTAGCATTCAGAAAAATCATCTATACTGGCCTCTATAATCCCAAGAAATCATTCCAACCTTTCTATTCTACTCCAACGCACCTCAAACTCATGGAAACTCACTAAGAGGAAAGATATCTGAAACTGCCATAAAACTGGTGTGAAATCACTTTAAGAATTAGAAGTGCCATTTTAAAGTTTCAACCCAACTAATATATAATTTATAAGACTGGATGTTAAGGATTTCAATGTATTGTTTTAACTTTGGAGAACACTGGACAAAAACTCCTGGCTCTTAACTTTACTGGCACACAGCAGACTGAACCTTAGTTGCCTCAGTAATGAAAAAAGTGTGAACTCATTTATAAGAACAATTACTGTCTTTATTGATTTTTAGAAAGATTAAACTTTGGACAGCAAAAGAGAAAGCCAGAGTTTCCTAACACATGTACAGCAATAATTCTCCCTTTCATACGTGTTTGAGGAACAATTCTGCTAAGTGATATGGGTTGACATATACAAGTCATTTGTGTCACATCGCAGCAGATTAAAGAGTAAAGGGGCTAGGGATGGTTGACTATTTGGAAAATAGAAATGATTTATTATCTACAATGCTCAGGATGAGAAACATTAGGACTTTTTTTGTTGTTGTCAAATTGCCCTTAGGGACACTTTAAACATTAGTCACCTTCTGAGGGCAGTAAGCTTTTTTCCCCTTTCTTTTTTTTCCCCAGAAGAACCAATAAAGGGCTACGATTATAAAATCAGCAGCAGTGAATTTTTAAGAAATATCTTTGATATTTTTAACTTTTGAGCTATATGAAGGACAGAGGCTATATCGGCAGAACCTAAACGAAAGAGGGAAGTGAGGCAATTATCAGGTAATGTAAGTAATAAACAATATTTTTGTCATGATTAACTAAAGTTTTTCAAGACAAAAAGCTAATTTTCTCAAATAACCTGATAATTGCTGAAATTCTCCACTTATCTTGAGAGTATACATTTGGCCTTAATTAAAAATTCACATCATATGACAGATCAGTTGATTTAAATCCACATTGCAATAAGGTTGTCTTTTGGAAGATTCCTTTAGTGAAATTAAATTGGATTCTGAAATTTTCCTTTTTTATTGGATTCTGTTATTTCAATGTTTTGGTGATCAGAATGATATTTTAATAACCTTATGTTTGACTCAAAACATTTTCCCTCCATTTTGTTCATAAACTATTCATAGAAATAGTATAATAACAAAGTTTTGCACGTCTCTAAACATATACCAGTAAACCATTTCAATTCCCTTTCCCCACATGATGTCCCTTTTTCTGGTTTAGAAGTCTTCTGATTTCCATCAATTTACTCATAATTAACCTACGAAACTTTGCTAGCTATAGTAAGATGGCTGGAAATTATGCTCTTGTAACCTGACTACACTCACTTGTGAGCTCTCTCTCTCTTCCTCTCTCTTTCAACTCTAGCCCAGTCTTCCCCCTCTGAAATACGTCCTCTATATGACATGGTCTTTCTAAATCACTAACCTGACCTGTCTCTCATGCTTACAACCCTTCAATGGATCCCCATTGCCCTCTGAATTATGAAATACAAACTTCTTGGCAAAGCCCAGAAGGTAATTGGTGATCTGCTCGTTTTTTTTCTCTAGGTCACCTCTCACCTCTCCCCTTGCTGCAGGCTGTGGTCAAAACTCATTGAACTGTACTCTCTCTTTCTCTATATCAGACCTTTGAACATTCAGATCCTTTTCCCAGAAACTCTCCATTTCTACTTTATGCAACCACTTTTCCTCCTGAAAACAACTTCTATGTTTCTGCTAAAACTCCACTTCTTCAGAAAGGCCTTCCTTAACCTCTCAAAACTGTTTTATGTACAATTTTATGTGTTTTCTTAGAATTTTCTGTTTATCATAACACTTCTGAGCTATACTATAATTTTCTTTACCATCACTAAACTGTCATCTCTTGGTAAGGCAGTTTTTATATATTATTCATGTGTTTTAAAAGGTATTACTGAGTGAATGTGTGTTAACAGGCATAGACTAAATGGTTACTTTATAAATAACTAACTCCTTAGAAATATAATACGTAATAGACTGCCAACCGCCAGTTAGTGAACTTGTGTCATAAAGACTGCTTATTATCCCTTGTTATCTCCTAATACCTTTCTTACATATTAAGATTTGGATCCAAGCAAGATTTAGCCAGATTTTTGACTACCCAGTTAGAGACTATATTTCCCAGCCTCCTTTGCACTAGGTATGGTCATATAAGTTGAAACTAATGAGATATGATCAACTAATAAGTAATAACCTTACAAATAGACTCTTTACTCATAATAAGATAAATACAGATTAAAACTACATTGAGATACCATTTCTCACCTACTGGAGGTGCATCTGAAGGAAAATCAGCACTCTCATACTTTGCTGGAGGAAATGCAGTTTGAAGGGAAATTTGGCATTTACTAAAGAATCTACATATATGTTTATTTTTTGACTCAGCAATCCATTTCTATGAATTTACCCTGAAGATATCTCTCCAACAACACAAAAATACAAATGCACAAGATTATTCATTATGGTGTTGTTTATAATTGCGAATTAATGGGAACATCTTAAACACCTATCATTGAAGATTAGTTGAATAAGCTATGCTTTGTATACAGAAAGGAGTAATATCAAGCAATAAAAATAACGAAGATCTCTCTGAACTGATATGAAGTAATTTCCTGAATATATTAATGACAAAGTTGAAGAGCAAACGAGCTATGTAGTATGCTTCCTCTTCTGTTAAAAATAAATGAGTAAACATACATCTATGTACTTATTTTTACAAAAAGAAGCAGAGGTAAGTAGAAATTAATGTGATTGTTAGAAGGGGTAGGTAAGAATGAAGTTAAAGAAATATGGGGTGACTTTTCCAGAATATAACTTTTGGTAGAGTATTAAGCTTTGAAATCATGTTAATGTTTTATATACTCAAGCCAAAACAAATAAACAAACATGAAAACACAAAATAAACAAGGATGAGGGAAAAGGAAACAAAATAGAATACTAACAGGAAAAAAAACTTAACTGTATTTCCTGTAAATAGTACAACCACACAAGTGGAGAAAAAATATTCAAATGCTTTTTAAGCACAGTACTTTGACTTTATATCCCCAGCACACAAACAAAAAAAAATCTGTAAAATTATATTTCATCTATTTAGTAGATTAATTTTTCTTCACAGTAGTATAAGCTAGCTATTCTGAAACCAGCTTTCTGTGTATTGTAGACTTGGGCTCAGTGCTGAGAACAAAGTTGTTATTCAGTAAGCATATACTGTTTAATCATTATTTTCTTCTAAATATTTATTATGCAGTTATTCTGACTCTTTGCTTACAGCTCACAGTGAAAGCATAGGATGATGGGAACATGTCCAATTTAGCCAGATTGTTAAAATAACTCCAAAAAAAAAACACCCCACAATCCACAAAAAAGGTTCCACTCCTCTCTTTCTCTTCAACATATCACAGCTAAAATGAATTTAAATTTATAATTTAATCACACTGTATCTATGGGTTGGTTAACCTCTAGTACCATCCTGAATTTCTATGCCATTTTATGTGGAGATGTTTAAAACAGATTTAAAATATGGCAAGAACCCAAACTAATCTATAAATTCTAATAAAATTCAAGTCTCAACAGGATTGTTTTGTCAAAGTTGAAAAACAATGCCTAAATTAATGTATAAGTGTGTGAGCCCCAAGAATAGCTAATATCATTTTTTTAAAGACATCTTTTTAAAAAGTCTGATTTCAAGATTTATGATAAAGCAATACTATTAAGGTAATGTAAAAATAACATAGTATCATTTAGTGTTGATTTAGATTAATAAGAAAGACACGAGATCCCACAAAGACCTAATGGATATTGAAAATTCTTAGATGATGGAAGTAGCATTTCAAAACAGTGAGAAAGCAGGCACTGTTTCATAACTGGAATTAGGACATGTTGCTTTCTATATGGAAGGGAAAAAAATCAGATTACTATGTCACTTCACACATGAAAATCAATTCCTGGTGGAATAAAGATTTAAACCAAAAAAATAAAATTATTGAGAACTAAATTTTGGAGAATATCTTCATGACCAAAAGACAGGAAATAATTTCTTAAGCAATACATGGAAGGCATTAATCTTGAAGGTAAAACTGATAGATATGACTGTGAAAATTAGAAACATCTGCAGGGCAAAGGGAATCAAAGTTAAAAGATTACAGCAAGATATTTATAATGTAGATGATGAGCAAACTGATTAGTATCCAGAAAATATAGAAACAGTTTACAAATAACTTAGAAAGGAACAAACATGAAATGGCAATTCACAGAGGAAGAAATACATGGAAAATAAACATGTAAAAGTATACTCATCTTCACTAGAAATCAAGGAGTAATGAATTAATACAACTATGGGGTTGTATTTCACACCAGTTAGCTTGACAAAAATATAACTTCATAATATCAAGGTTTGGAGAGAATGTGTTCTGATGAAGAGCATGTTCAATAGTACAACCACTTTGTGGGACAACGTTGAGTTTTTAGCAAAATTGAAAATTGCATAATGTGGCCCAGTAATTTCCTATCTAGGTAAATACCCAAGAGAGACTCTTTCAGCTATGGACAATGCTATATGCATAAACAAATCAGAAAAACAGATCATAAAAAAAAAAATAGAAAGCTGACCCCTGACTTAGAATGCAGATATGAACTTAAACAAACAAGCTAATCAACAAATTGGAAAAACTAAAAATAAATATCTCTCTTATTATTATATTCAAGAAAACTGATATGAGAAGATAAGAACCTCCACTGATGAAAGTGCTATAAAACTAGAACAATTAGATACTAAGAGATCTTAAAAATTAAAAATGTGGTTGCTAAATTAAAATGTCATTAAAGTTAATAAAATTCCCTAAAATGTAAAACAAAAAGACAACCATAAAATGTGAGAAAAAGAAAAATATACTTACGCTCAATTCTAGAGATACAGTATCTGAATGATGTTAGCTTGGGAAAGAAAGCCCTGAGTGTCAAGTAGGGTACGTGCAATAAAACTCGTACCTAGACACATCAATTTCCTGTACTGAATTTTTCTTACTCAATGACAAAATTGGAGCAATGCCTTTTAATTTTTAATGGAAAATGATTTTTAACTTGTATCTCTGCTTATTTAAATCATTAGTTCTTTTGTTTGTTTTTTGTTTGTTTTCTTTTTAGATCAGAATCAAGACAGTTTAGACATGTAATGGATACAAAATTTTGCCATTTTTTCCTCCCAAAGCATACTTTCCTATGAGGATATAGAAGACAGTAAGTAATCCTAGCTGAAGGAAGTTATAGAATTCAAGAAACAGTAATTTCAAGCTAGGAAAGTAATAAAAAAATACCCCAGTAGGCCTAGGAAGAAATCAGTCCAAATTTGAACTTGAGAACAGAGGACTCTTGAATAATAAATAAGTGAAATAAATTTAAAATGTGATAAGGGCAGAGAACAAAAGAAAAAAAAAACATTAAATACTTATGAAAGAATAACATACTATGAAAAACAATCATGGTCCAAATTGCAATGAGAAGTGCGCAGACTTTAGGGAAAATAGCTGAATCAATTCTACCAATAGAAAAGGGCTATATGAACCTTAGAAAAGGTAAGGATATGGTGAATATTATACATGTGTCGCCTCTATGCAAAGAAAGAAAAAACATCAATAAAAAGTTTGCATGGTCTTTTATATTTACCCATATATTTACTATTTCCAATGCTATCCATTTCTTTTTTTAATTAAATTTATTGTGGTGACATTGGTTAATAAAATTATGTTTCAAGTGCACAATTCAATAATACATCATTTGTATATGCATTATGTGTTCACCACCCCAAATTAAATTTCCTTTTGTCACCATATATTTAACACCCTTTACCTCTATCTACATGTCCTCCCCTACTCCCCTTTCCTCTGGTAACCACTAAACTGTTGTCCGTGTCCATAAGTCTCTGCTTGTTTGTCTTGTTTGTTTGTTGCTTTCAGTTTTGTACCCTACATATGAGTGAAGTCATATAGTTCCTAACTTTTTCTGTCTGACTTTTTTGCTTGGCATGATAATCTCAAGATCTATCCATGTTGTCACAAAATGACAGTATTTCATCTTTTCTTATGGCTGAGTATTGTTTCATTGTATATATGTACCACATCTTTATCTAATCATCTATCAAAGGGCACTTCAGTTGTTTCCATGTCTTGGCCACTGTGAATAACACTGCTACATAAATCTTTATGGATAAATGTTTTCAAATTTTGGGGGTAGAAAACATTTTAAATAAAGAATAAAAATGCTTGAGAAAGGCACAGTTGAAATACAAAATTTGCAGCATGCTTTTGAGTGATCAATAGCATGTAAAAAAATGAAAAACCTTTAGACATTTTTCTTTGACTAGTGCAGAGGATTTTATTTAAATAATGTATTTAATTGAGAAGAGAATATAATTATAGCACAATTTATTATTCTCCACTGAATACTATTACACAACCATTTTATTGTAAATATAAAATTTAAGCCCAACCTATGGGCAAAGTATATAGGGAACTGTTTCAGAATTATGATTTTTGAGCACAGTGTTGCCAGCATTGTCAACATAAAAATGAATGTGCATCTAGATTTAGAAAGGAGGTAGAAATATATATAAGTAATAAATCAAGAGATGAAATCAGATGGAATCAAAAAAATACTCAATTAATACAAGAGAAAACAGAAAAAAGAAATAAAAGAATAGAAAACTGCTAGTATAATTATAAATATTAATTCAAACATATCAATAATGTTTTAATATGACTGATTTAAACATAGCATTTAAAGACAGAAATTCTGAGAATGGATAAAAAAGCAAGAACTAACTATATATTATCTACAAAAACTCACTTTAAATATAAAAACAGAAAGATGCAAGAAAAATTGAAACATACTTTGAAACTAAGCAATATAGTCTAAATTACCTATGAGTAAAACAGAAAGTTGAAAGAGAAATTTTAAAAATATGTTCTATACACAATTAAAATGAAAATAAAACATACCAAAATTGATATGATACAACTAAAACAGTAATTGGAGGGAAATTTATAGCGCTAAATGCTATAAATATTAGAAAATTTTTTAAAAGAGCTAAAAATCAGTAATCCAAGTTACCACCTTAAGAAAAAGAAAAGAAATTAAACCTAAAACAACAGAAAGAAGGAAGTAATAGAGATTATCATAGAAATCAATGAAATTGAAAACATAAAAACAATAGAGAAAATCAATGAAATTTAAAGCTGGTTCTTGAGAAAATCATTAAAATGAGCAACTAACCAGACTGTCTAAGAAAATAAAAGAGAGAAAACACAAAAGGCCAATTAAAGGAAAGAAAGAGGGGACCTCACTACTGATCTAACCCAGATTAAAAGGACAATGAAAAACTACTAAGAACACATATCTGCCTATAAATTCTATGAGCGAGTGAAACAGACCAATTCCTTGAAAGACACAAACTGAAAACTCATTTAAGATGAGAGATAACCTGAATAGTCCTATATCTATTAAATAAAATGAATAAGTAGTTATTAATCTTCCAAAAAGAATACTCAATGCCCAGGCAGCTTCATTGACTATTTCTTTAGGGAAATACAAAATAAAACTACAATAAAATGCAACTTTTAGAATAATTAAAATTAAAAACACACTGACAATACCAAGCAGTAGAGACAATGAGAAATAACAGGAATTCTCGTTCATTACTGAAGGAAATGCAAAATGGTGCAGCAATTTTGAAAAATTTTGGCCATTTCTTACAAAAACACATATTTACTATATGACCCACCAGTCACAATCTCAAGTAAATTATAATTTTATGTTCACACAAAAATCTATATTTGTAATTGCCAAAAACTGGAAACAACCCATATGTACTTCAATGGGAGAATGAATAAAGAATAGGTAAACAAACTGGGTGTATCCATACAATAGACTATTACTCAGCGATAAAAAAGAAACAGACTATTAATTTACTCAACAGCATGAATAAATTATAAATATATTTTATGAAGTGAAAGAAGCCAGACCCAAAAGTCTACATATTGTATGATTTAATTTATATTACATTCTGGAAAAGACAAAACTATAGGGATAGAAATCAGATCAGTGGTTGCCAAGAACTGGGAATGGGGAAGGAATAAACTACAGATGGGTTACAAACCAATTTTTAAGGCAATGTAACTCTTCTATATGGTACTGTGATGGTGGATACATGATTTTGCCACAAATCGTAGCACTCTACATTAGCTATATTACATGATATATGATATAAGCTCATTCAAAGGGATGGGGAAGAAAGAAGGCAAATAATTTTGAAAACAGTACTGTTAGATTTTCTAAGCCTAAAGAAAAAAGAACTGTACACAAACACTAAATTCTAGTTTATAAATTTGTTTCATACAGGAATGTGATTTAGCAATTCTGAAAATAAATAAGTTAAATACATTGTAGGTTATGAGAGCCCAGTCACTTTCACTGTCAGGGAAAGAAGTTACAAATAAACAAGTTGGAAATGCTAGAATGAAAACCATAGTGTCAGATTAGAGTCTGAGATATTAGTATGAACTCATGTTCACACACACACACATACACACATACACACATACACACATACACACACGCACGTATAGAAATAAATATAGATATTTGTGTACACACATTATTTTCTAGCTCTGTTTACTGAAAAGGAGCTATAAGCAGTGATATCCCATTCACAGTGAGTATACCTAGTACCCAGATATTTGTTTCTAAACACCCTTCTTCAATACAAGGAACCAGGGAAACCTTGGAGAAATGGTTGATTCTGGGGCTGGTGTAGGAAAAATAAGTCTAAACTATCTAGTCCTAAAACAAATAAAGAAACAAACAAATGAACAACAACAACAACAACAAACAAAAATAGGCCATGTCTAAAGGATACAAAAGGATGAATTAATCTGAAAGAGCTGCCCATAGTTAAAGCTGAAACAATTTAAGTGAGAGAATAAATTATATTATTGGATTATAATACAAAGGAAAATAATAAATACCCATGAGCCCATACTGATATAAATAATATTTGAATAAATAAATGCATATATATAGAACTGACTAAATAGAAGAGAGGAGACAAATCTTCCTTACAGAAGAATTCTAATTTATAAATGTAGAGAGAACGAGGGAAATAGAAAACCACCACTAAAATACCACAGTAATAATTACTACAGATGAATTTTAAATTAGTGGGAGAATCTTTAGGAAAATATTTGCAGTCTCAAAGTATCTTCCCTCTAAATATTTACTGACTTTTTGTGGTGATTTTAACATACACCCACAAACTTTTTGATACTTATGGCTGTAGAAGTTAAAGCTTAATTCTTCTACCCTTGAGCATAGCTTCACTAAGTGACTTTCTTCTATGAATAGCACATGGGAGGGGGGAAATAGTAATTTACAGTGGAGAAACCTGGCTGATTTGCCTTATCCAAATGATCAAGGTTAACATCCCAGCAATAAGTCAAGTTGATATCATGTATCCCTGATATGATGAGAAGTGTACCTCTGAGGTATTCTCCCAGATCTGTAACTTCAGTGTAATAATGATATAACTGACAAAAACCTGACCGCTACTCTTTTAAAATTTGAGGTTATAAAAGACAAGGAAGACTTAGAAACTCATAGATTAGAGGAGAGTCAGGAGACAAGTCAACTAAATATAATGTATCCAGGGTTGAATCACGAAGCAGAACAAGAATACACGGAGGGAAAAATAGTCTGTCATTGTTAATAGTATTGCAGCAATGTTAGAAAGAGAGTAAACTAAAAATCTCATACATTAATACAGATGGTCAAAATTTATTTCGAAAGTTGATAACTGAATAAATAATTCTGTAAGTGTATTATTTAAAAAGAACTGGGTAATCACCAGAAAATCTTTAAGCAGTTTGCTTAAGGGAGGTTTCTTGTTGGAGCAGAAATATATTGGCCAAAATTAGGAGTCAGAGAAATTACCATTTCATCTGTAATATCTGATTTTGTAACCATATGCACATGTTATTTCAATAAAAATTACAAAATATTATCATTCCATAAAGGAGATTCCTTGGTCAGCTCATTTGGAATATATTTAATACATTTTTTTCTCTTTTAGAGAATCACAACACACATTTCCATATTGTCCAAATTACAAAAAACTCATAGAAATTATAAATTAAAAACAAAAAAATAAACTTTCCATAAACCAGCATTTTTCAAACTTATTTCATCACAGAAATAGGTATTATCCTTTATCATGAAATATAATGCAGTTTGGGAAATGCTGCACTCTGAATCCTTTAAGAGTAAAATAAAATTTGCAACTGAGAAATTGATGTAAGGTTCTCTAACTGGTGACACAAATGAGCTCCTATCATTCTCCGGAGTCTTTTAATTACTGAATTCATCACCTTGGTTCCTGTCTGTCTCTAACATCTGTCCCAAATACCCTGATAATGTGGTACAATTTTGCTTTCTTATATTCAGTGCCCTCATTGCTACTTTATCATTTTGCAGGTCTGTATCAACCTCATTCTGATTCTTGAATATGTAAATGACCCTTGAAGCATAATTCTTGTACTATTCCCCACAGAAAGAGAGATTCCTCTGGGATTCCTCTATTGGATGTCACCTCTCCTATATGGGACAGAGATCACACTCTGCCTTGAAACTTAGTAATCAAAAAGGTAGGCTTCTGTCTGCTGAGTCTTTCAAAGCCTCTAGTGCTACAGGAGAATGAGGCAGGGGATGGGGATGGGGAGTTCTCTGCTTTACCTGGATTTTGGTACTAAGGAATGATTTCTGTGAGCCAGACAAAATCTATGACTGTAGCTGTTGTTACTTACGTGGTCCCGAATCAAGGCAGGTGGATTATGTATTCTCTTTGTTTTTACTTTGTATTTATTGGAGGGAAGGGTTATTTTTCCCCCTTGTCCAAATATCTTAAATCATTCAAAGGCAGCGTTAGACTTTAAGTAGAAAAATGCAAATGTAACTGGGACACTTACAGTGACCTAAATGCATGCTGATTACCTTTTCTGTTATTTTCTGCCCTTAAATAAAGAAAATAATATAAATGTCAGCAGTAAGAAAAATGAAAGTAGGTCAGACTACAGAACCATTAGATCAAAAGCAGTGAGAGCCAAACACACCTTTCCCAAGTGGGAAGCGAGAAATCAACATGTAAATGAAAAGCATTTGAAGAGTTGTAGCAGTTTCTCTATTAGCCTCAGCAATTAACAGGAGGGCATTAAATTGTTCTGGCAACTGCATCTTGTAACTGGAACAACATGGAAACGCTGGGAATGTCACTGAAAGAGGTGAGTCACTCTAAAACAACACTTCCACTGGGTGAGGCTCACATTCTTTAGAAAATGAGAAAAATGGTCGATGAAAGATGGTACTTGCTAAGATCATGGGGAGGACAATATGATTTTGCATTGTGAGTGTGCATGTATGCATGTGTGTGTGTGTGTGTGTGTGTGTGAGTGTGTGTGTGTGTAAAGGTCTGCTAACTCTTTTCAGTCAACTGTAATTGAAAGTCCAATACTAATACCACCAGATGACGAGGTGAAATGCCTACAGCCTGACCATGGACTCCCATTGAAGACACACTGATTGTACTCATTCCTATTAATGATTCTTATACTACTCCTTGT
Organism: Pteropus vampyrus; assembly: GCF_000151845.1. NCBI lineage: Eukaryota > Metazoa > Chordata > Mammalia > Chiroptera > Pteropodidae > Pteropus > Pteropus vampyrus. Next base: position 145,694 of record NW_011888980.1, on the reverse strand, counting down.
TGAAATTTTGCTTTTAACGCGCCATTGTATGGGATCAAGTTAATACACCTATTCTTCCCTGCCAAGGTTAGCAGAGTCAATACAATACTGTTTGCACAGGCATAAAGGAAAAGAAACAGCTAAATAAATGTAGAACATACCTGTTAATGAAAAGCTGCTCACAAAATAAATGTTTTTAGAACAAGATAAGATCCCTGAAGATACCTTCTGAAATAAGAAATGGGAGCAGTTCTATGAGTTTAGACAAGTAGTGCGATAGTAAAGAAGAAGGTAAAAACTGATGGAAAATTTTGGAGAATAAACAGTGACTGAAACCACTACATGTACTAACTCTTTCAAAAATTTAAATCATGTTTGGGCCTAATATAGACACTCCGCATAATATGTTTGTTCTTCAGTTTTACCCAAATTACTATGATGCTACTTGGAATCCTAACTTTTTACCTGAAAAGTCAAAGATTTCAAATGAAGAAGACTCCAAAGACTTTGAACTTTAGAGACAGCTGTATCTCAAATTCCCTTGTGCTTAAACTGCAGGAGAACTACAGTCTTGTCTTTACTATTAGTTGGTAGCTATTGGAATGTGCCATTTTCCATGTCATTCAAGAAAAATACAGGAGACATAACAGGGCCCACCAGTTTACACATTCTATATTATGACAGTTGAAAATTACTCTGACAAATGGGACTACAAGCTGCAAGAAAGAGAAACTTATCTTTCCTTAGGAACATAGTTCATAGACAGGGGCTCGGCCAAAGGTTATTTGAGTTTGTGGCAAATAAATTATTTTTGGTTTTAAATGATCACTATGATGCTTATTCCATTAAATGTAAAAGTAGAAATACATGCTTTCATTTTTATTAGTAATCTTTAGACTCTATAGGTTGTATCTTGAATTTATATTAAAAAAAATTATCAACAAGCTTATATAGAAGGCAAAAGACCCGGAATATCCAACATAATATGGAAGAAGAAAAAAGTTGGAGGGCCGACACTATCTTACTTCAAGACTTACTATAAAGATACAATGATCAAGATAGTGTAGTGTTGGCAAAAAAAAAAAAAGACAAATAAATCAATGGAATGGAATAGAGAGCCCAGAAATAGACCACACAAGTATAGTCAACTAATCTTTGACAAAAAAGCAAGTGCAATTCCAATTCTGAAGAATCCAGTGTTGAAGAAACAATAGTCTTTTCAACAAATGGTGCTGGTACGACTAGATGTCCACAGGCAAAACAAAACAAAACAAACAAAACAAATAAAACCAAATTAAAAAGAAATAAATTTACACATAGATCTTACATCTTTCACAAAAATTTCTCAAAAAAGATCACAGACCTAAATGGAAAACACGAAACTATAAAAATTCTAGAAGATTACATAGGAGAAAATCTAGATGACCTTGGAAATAAATTTTTGGATACAATACCAAAAGAACAATCCATGAAATAAAAATTAATAAATGTAAATTCATTAAAACCATATTAAAAATTTCTGCTCTGCAAAAGACATTGTTAAGAAAATGAAAACAAACAAGCTACACTAGAAAAAATTATTAGAAAACACCTAAAAAGATTTGCATCCAAAATATACAAAGAACTCTTAAAACTCAACAATAAGAAAACAATCTAATTAAAAAATGAATGAAAGAGCTGAATAGACACCTTATTGAAGAAGATATAGAAATGGCAAATAAACTTTTGAATAGATGCTAAATATCATATGTCATCAGAGAATTGCAAATAAAGATGATAATGAGACACTACTACACACCTATTAGAATAGCTAAAATCTAAAACCCTGACAACATCAAATGCTGGCAAGGATTTGGATCAAAAAGAAATTTCATTCGTTGTTGGTGTGAATGCAAAAAGGAACAGTCATAATAAACAGTTAAGATACAGTCTAGCAATCATGTTTCTTGACAGTTACATAAATGAGTAAAAATTTATAAGTTGAAAACTTATAAATGACCAAAACTTATACATGACCATACAGAAACCCGCACACAAAATAGTACCCAAATTTGGAAGGAGTCCTTCCATAAATGAGTGGATAAACTGTGGTGCCTCCATAACATGAGCTATTGTTCAATGATAAAAGACATATACTACCAGCCCTCTTCCCCCTTACCCCACACATGAAGAAACCTTAAATACATATGCTAAGTGGAAGAAGTCATTCTCAAAAGGCTGCATACTGTATTACTCCAACTATAATGTTCTGGAAAAATAAAACTATGAAGATAGTAAAAAGATAAATGTTAGCCAGAGATTAAAAAGGAGAGAAAGATGAAGAGGCAGCTCATAGAAAATTTTTAGGTCAGTGAAACTACTCTGTATGATACTATATTAATGGATACATGACATTATGCATTTGTCAAAACTCATAGCAATATAGCAATGTACAATACAGAATGAACTTTGATATAAACTACCGGCTTTAGTTAATAATAATGTAGCAACATTGGTTCACAAGCTATATCAAATATACCACACTAATGCAAGATGTTAATAATAGAGAAAAACTGTTGTGAGGGAAGAAGGCAGAGGGTGTTTGGGAACTCTCTGTACCTTCTGCTGAATTTTTCTGTAAAGTTAAACTGCTGTAAAAATAAAGTCTAAGAATTTAAATAAATAAATAAATAAATCTACATTTTAAAAGTCGCTACTTTTCTAATGGAGAAATCTGGCATGTGCCTTCCTTAGTGAAAGTTAATGATCACCAGTCTCAGCAAACTGGTTTTCCTCCCTCCCCTATTCCTCTTTCACCCCACTACCAGCTGAACTCTTATTAATTGCTGATAAGTGATATCCTGAGTCAGGCTCTAAGACAGGAAGATGCTAACGATCCTATAATTATAAATGAAAAGAAAAACATGTCTGCCAAAGAACGTACTTTGTCAGCAAGTTCATGTTTACAGAACATATGACTAAAGCTTGAGAAATGGGGTGTGTGAGAACACCCTCTACTAACCTGCTCTCTTTTGGACTTGGGAGGACACCTTCCTGTCGTCTTTACAGTTTGAAGGGGATAGAGCTTCCTTCTATAGCTTCCTCTGGTCTAGTTTTCCAATATGGCAGAGTCATGGAATAATTTATTGGTGGCTCTTAGAACTTTACCCTGGCTTTGTAGTGGCCAACATTATTATATTCTGTCCAGGGCAGAAACAAAACAAAACTACCACATCAAAATGTTTGTTATTTATAACTCATGGTATGAATAAGAAATGCATAATTAGAGGGGTTCTACTGACCATTCCATTCAGACTGTCAACACTTGCTAGAAGAAAATTTGTGTGAGGTATATCCATAAACCGGAAGAATATATGTTCCTTAATTTCCACAGACTTGAAGAGATTCTCCCTGGCTGCAGATCAGTTCATTCCTTCCCTTCCCATCACTTTGCCATGGAAAAAGATAGTAGGGTTTGAGCAGTGGAAGTTAGACATCACATGGTCCAAGTGTTGTGTTGCCACTTTAAAATAAAGATATTTAGTCAATTTTACTTCATTCTAACCTGCATTATAAGTCAAATAAATCGAATAAAGCACCTCAAATTACTCAAAATATAGCTGACCCTTGAACAATGTGGGAGTTAGAGGCACTGACCCCCATGGCCAATTGAAATTGTATATAACTTTTGTCTCCCCCAAAACTTAGTTGTCCCTCAGTATCCATGAGGGATTGGTTCTGAGACACCCGCTCCCAATATACACACGCAGATACTAAAATCTATGGATGCTCAAATCCCCTATATAAAATGGTGGACACTCAACTATGGATCAAAAACAGTACAGGCATTTATAGAAAAAAATATGCATGTAAGTGGGCCTACACAGTTCAAACTCTTGTTGTTCAAGAGTCAATTGTACAGAAATTCAGAGCATTACATTAATAGAATAGTTTTAGTTTGTTTTCTCTAAGAAATGTTCATAGTCTTTTGTAGTGGGCATTCTCTGGAATGAATAGAAAAGAAAAATGGCTGCAGATTTTCAAATATCATATACTATAACATATGTGCTGACACACATAAAACTTCACTAATATTTGTGGACCTCTAAGAGCTTGGGTTCTCGCCAATATGCTCGAAATACTCACACAATGATTGATTGCCTTTATGCCCTGCCCCTCAGATTTGACATCCTACTCAAAATTAAACTAGGCAAAGAGTTTAGGGATTTGTACTTGTGGCTTGCCACTAAAAGTTAGGTCTGTGTTTCTCTTTTGCCAGCTATATGTATATGCCACTAAAAATTAGGTCTGTGTTTTTCTTTTGCCAGCTATATGTAACGTCATGTCCTAACTTCTCATAATGACCAACACAGATATGGGGACATTGGGTCAACTTCTTGGGGAACCTAAACTCAGGATCAGTGAATGAATCTTGGGACCATGGAGTGTCGGTTTGCATTTGTAAGTCTGAAATATGAAAATATGTGTGTACGTTACATGTCTGTTTCTTGCTGGACTAAACTTGCAGTAGGCCCAGTCACTGCTGCTGTTTACCTTGCATTTTTTTTTCCCTGAGGTAGCTCACTCAGTACAACCAAAGAACTTGTTTCTCCAGCATATTTTGCAACCCAAATCACTCCCTGAAGTGTTCCCATAATTTCCAATTTGGCAAAAATACAAAGCTTGACTTGCTTCTGGAAATTCAGAAGGCTAAGAAATAGAAACCCTTCCCCAAGCATTGAGCTAAGTTATATTGCTCCCATATCCACCCACAGAGTCAAAGTGCTCCCCAGTTAGAATCTTGCTAAGCTTAATTTGATGTATTATTTAAAAGGATATGAGGAGGGAAACTATTCCACATTAGCTGTTTGTGAAGACAGGAAGAAAATTATCCTGAAATGCTCATTGCTGTAATAATGCTTTGAAAGCACTTTTCAGAATGTCAAATAAACAGAATAAACAGGCATCATTTTTATCCCTGTCAGTATGAAACAAACTTGAAATGATGATTCTTGGCCAAAATTTCCAAGTGCCTCCTAAAAAGCAGAGCAGGAATATAAGTGAGGAAGCCGATCATGGTATAGTCACCTGGCAAAATTCCTATTTCCAGTGGAAATCTATTTTTTCTTCTCTGACATTATATCCTTATTATGTCCTCTAAAAGAACAGAGTGACAATGGCTTACCATCTTGTATGACTTTCAAGTTTACCAGTAAGCACCTTCTCTCTGAACTTCTCATTGCTTTTAAACAACATGGAGTTCCCTTAGCCAATGGGAAGATTGAATTAGGTATCAAAATGAATATTTATTTTTCTGAACTTTTCCCCTTGCAATCAGAAATTTAGAAAAATAGGGCTGTCTTCTCCCTATTGCTATAAATAGTTTTGGTTATTCTAGAGTTTTTCTTTTCAGTTTATGAGTGCACTTACTGAAGTCCTCTGGTGGGGGAATTCTTAAACAGCATTGAGGAAACCTGTCTTGTCCATCCATCCAAGTTGTCTGCTTTAAGTAGATCATGGTTTGTCTATGAAAAATTAATTCCAATTCCAAATTTTATAGACTATGATTTTTTTTTTTTTACCTTATGTTTGCAAAGCTGCAAGAAGCTTTTTTTTACTGCTACCTCTGAAGCTTAATTCTGTAGGAACATATAGAGGCCCAGAAAAGTACTAGAATGCTATGAGAAAATGGTATTCACAGACCTCCCAGGGGGCAAAACGATGGAAGAAAGAACAAAGAAAAGAGAAATCCTGCTGGTACAGTATTTCTACTCCATTCCAGAATTTTTGTCTCAGACAACAAAGATAATCTGTGAACCTATGGGCACGCATCTAAAGTCACTTAGACCTACACATTTCTGATTGTCTCTGTCTGATTAAACAAGCCTCACAGACATAATGAATAATTTATGATAAATCAATGTCCACACAGAATAAAAACACATTTTAAAAGGATTGTTTTATGTTTAATTCCCAAGTGAATGTTAAGCTTGTTCTTTTTGTTTTCTGTGAGCTATTTTATTACCATTATCTTAGTTTTTAAAATTTTCAATTTCAAAAACAATAAGAAGTAAATATTGAACAGCTCTTTTACAGGCTGCAAAGTAAGCTTCGTATATTTTCCCTCTGAAGCTTCACAACACTGTTGGTTATCAGCATTATAAGTGTTAGAGATACTAGCTCCACAGATGAGTAAATGGAGATTTGTGATCTTACGTGAGGCCACCAAATTGGCAATCTGCCTTAAGCAGCACTAAGTCTCAATTCGAATATTTGATAATCCAACTCTGGGCCTTCACCTTCTCCTTCCACTTCCCCCACTCCCTTCCCACTACCATCTCTACTGCTTCTCATTGTTAGGAGAACTTTCTCAGGCTGTGGGACAAACCCACACTCGTGCTGAGGAGGTCTTCCAAGGACATGGTGGAAGCCACAGAAAGCTCCCACCATGTGTTATCTAAATGCTCATTTGTTCCTACACCACAGTTGCCACTGGGTGAGAAGTTTATGGGCTACCTTGAGGCTCCGTAGCTCTCAAAATCTGAAAACAGAAAGAACACATTTCTATCTTGCTTGCATCCTCTTGGTGTGCTATGGCTGAGTCCTCTCCATTATCCCCTTAATTCACTCACAGAAACAGATATTCTGGAAGGAAGCACATCCTAAACATCAAAAGAGTATCATAAAAATCTGTTTTATTGCTCCTTTTCCTATATTCCAATAATTTCAAATGGATATTAGTGAAGTTAGTGTTACTTCTCTTTTTTCCTCCTATATATTACTGGAGAGGAAGAGTAGGAAGTACATAACAGCAGAAACACTCAGGTATCTAAGGCCTCCTCTGAGTGTAACGGACTATATGGCTGGTGAGTCTGAAACATAAACTTCTGAATATATTTTTTATTTCTAGTTCTTCTTGCTACCTAACTTCAATCTTCTTGTTGAGTTAAAAACACTACTTCTCCTTGGCCTTTTATTTTCAAGAGTTGATGTACATATTAAGCAGCAGCAGCAGCCCCAACATTTCTTGGGCATCTACCTTGTACAAAGTACCTGTGAGACATGTGACATAACACAGGGTTAGTTAGGCCACTTCTACCACTTCCCCCAATCCCTGCCATGGCCATCTCTACTGCTTCTCTTGGATGCGGCAGACTGACTAGAGGAAAGAGATGTGGTCTGACAACCAAGAATGTTGTGCAGAATATATCTAGTCCTTCTTGAGTAGTTTGGGTTTAATCAGAATTTATGTGGTTATTACTAAGTGGTAATAGTAATACCTACCATATGGGATTTTTGAAGGAAAAAAATATTTGTAAGAACTAAATAGTGCCTGAAACAGTAAACATTTGGGAAATGGTCGCCATTATAGTTTTATATGTTATTCTAGTAATACTGCTGAAAGAAGTTGGAGTAATGAAGTGGCAGGAAGTAGGGTCTGTGCAGATACTGCCATTGAGAGCTTGGACTTGGGAAAGTATAAGGCATTTCTCCCTGAGCCCACTGACAGCTACTGAGGACTTTGTGATCAAAGATAACTTGGGATCTTGCTTTTTAGGTGTCACTGTTGGTTTCTAACAAACTACTTGATCTAATGCATAGAGACTTAACTCAATGGCCGCTTTCTGAATCCTTAACAGGTTCTTTGAAGTAGAACATTTCAGAGAAATCGAGGATTGTCTGAAGAGCTTGGCAACATGCATTAGCTCTTCAGATGCCTAATGCTTGCATATTTCACATCTTTCAAATCAAGATACTGGGAGAGTTGATGGAAAGGATTATAGCAATGATGAACCTAAAGGAAGACTTGAATTCGATCTCAATATTCAACGATTGCTTTTGAATGCCTTCCAGGCAGAATGGAAGACAGAAAAATTGGGGAGGCACTCCTTTCTTGGACTTGGGAAAGAACACATCAAGACTATGATATATATTTTATAGTAGAGGCAGAGATAACTAGAATTTTAATGGAAGGAAAAAAGATATGAATTCTGAGAGCAGAAATCTGAAAAGCAGATAAAGAATAGGTGGCATTGGAGCTTAGGTCTTGAAGGTTGACCAGGAGGCTGATAAATGGAAGAAGGAAAAGAGTCCTTGAGACATAAAGAACACATGATTAAAGGCACACAAGTGAGCAATAGAGACAATAACTGAAAAGAGCTGCAGATCAAATAAATTCATATGATATTTGACTGGTACAACCAAAGTGTGATTCTTGCTAATATTTCCCAATAGAAGGGGGAAATACAGGGCCTGTTGATAAAGAAAAGAAATGTCTGCAAGTGGAACATGTCAATTTCTCTCTACCCAGCCACTACTGACGGCAGCAGCTCCAGGAGCTCAGTTTGTCCAGCAGCTGCAATAATGGAAAAAGAAAGTTGTGTAATTAACTAAAAGCATTCCTAAACCATCACTTGGTAATTTATAGTATTTGGATGTGAATGAAAGGAATGAATTTGAGTTGTTTTATCGAAAAGAAAATTTAAAGATGCATAGATTCAAATGCATTTGCTTAGCAATGTGGTAACTGTGTATTAACTCTTTCTCTGAAGATCTGCTTTATGATGACTGGAGTCAGAAGTATCATCAGTTTTTGTAATGCTGCTCTCACGCCTTTCCTCTAAGAAATTTAAGGAATTTATCCATTAGAATAATAAATAAATGGACAATTTATCCATTAGGCACTGTAGGCACATTGCTGAGGAGCCTCAATACATTTAAGGAGCCACAGAAATGTTTTCTTTTAAAATCAGGAGAAAAAACAAACTTTTAGAGTTGAAGAAAAAGCTTAATTTTCATCAAGTGGAAATTTAAAGAAAATTAAAATTTTAGGGCCCCCGAAAATCTATTAAATTTTGACTAAAGTAGGAAAAAACTTGAATTATTTAGTTATATCAAAAGTACTATTTAATACTGATATTATTATGGAAGAAGAGGCCCACAAGGGCAAAAGTGCCCAGGGCCCACAAAAATCATAATGTGGGCCCTCCTACTTTGTTTACCCCAACAAAACTACTCTTTTTTTCCCTGACAAAACTTCCCATCTCACTAAAATATTATAGTAAAAAAGTCACAGAAATTAAAATAAATAACTCAGATTTAAATGTACTTTTGCCACTTGCTCTCTCTGTGACCTTGGGCAAGTTTTTAGCCTATCCAAAATACTGTTTGATATTTCAGTAAAGAAATATCAGAACTATAGTCTCTTCTACTATATTCTGGTCCTTCCATATTCAGTCAGCTCAGCCCTTTCTGTTCACTGCTTTAGAGGAGGTAAAACATGGCTGAAAATAAAATAAAAATTGAATCAATTTTTCTGTTTGTTTTGGCATTCCCAAATCCTAGGCTCCCAGAAGAATAGAAATGTTTTGTGTACATGTAAAATAACTTAATAGAATAAGTGATAAAAGAAAAACTACCCTCAAACTAGATGATGACTTTTAAAGTATCACCTTCCCCACCCCCCGCTAACTCCTGGAAAACACTGATTTCTTCTCTACTGTAGTTTTGCCTTTTCCGTAATATTATATAAATGGAATCATTCAGTTTGTAACCTTTTGAGATTGGCTTCTGTCACTCAACATAATGCTTTTGTGTATATCAATAGTCTGTTCCTTCTATTTTGCTAGATAGTATTCTATTGTCTGGATGTGCGATAGCCTGTTTAGCCAATCATTTGTTAAAAGACATGAGTCATTTCTACTTTTTGGTTATTAAGAATAAAGCTGTTATTCATTTCTAGGTTTTTGTGTGAGCGTAAGTTTCATATCTCTAGAATGAATACCCAGAAGTGAGATTGCTCATTGGGTCATATAATAGATAAATATTTAATTTTATGAGAAAACACCAACTGTTTTTGCATAATGGTTTTACCATTCTGTGTTGCCAAGAGCAATGTATGAAAGTTCCAGGTGCTCCATATCCTTGATAGCATTTGATATTATTAGTATTATTTATTTTAACTATTCTAACAGATCGGTAGTAATACATAATTATGGTCATAATTTTCATTTTTCTAATGGCTAATGATGTTGAACAATTTTTTATGTACTTATTTTCCATTTATATACACTCTTTGATATCTGTTCAAGGCTTTTGAATATTTCTCAATTAGATTGTTTGTTTTCTTATTGTTTTGTTTTGAGAGTTCTTTATATATTCTAAATACAAATCCTTTGTCAGATATGTAAATTGCAAATATTTTATCTTCATCTATAGTTTGCCTTCCCATTCTTGTAACAATGATTTTCGTAGAGTAAATTTTTCAAATTTTTATAAATCCAATTTATCAATTTTTTCTTTTATAAATTATGCTTTTGGTGCCACATCAAAGAATTCTTTGCCCACCTCCAGATCATGAAGTTTCCCTCCTGTGCTGCCTTCTAAAAGTGTTTGAATTTAATCTTTAAACTTATATTTATGATCTTTTTGGATTTAACTTTTTATGTAAATTGTGATATCAACATCAAGATTCTTTTTTTTTGCATATAGCTGTCCAATTGTTCTAATACCATTTGTTGAAAAGACTGTCATTTCTGCATTGAATTGCTTTTGCATCTTTTTTGAAAATCAAATGTCTGTATTTTTGTAACTCTTTATTCTGTTCGAATGATCTATGTGTTTATCTCTAGGCTAATACTATACCGATTGCTGTAAATTCATAGCAATTTGTAAAATGAATAGTGTGTTTCCTTTAACTTTTGCTTTTTCAAAATTGGTTTTGCTATTTTACTTCTGTTGCCTTTGCATATACATTTTAGGATAGGTTTGTTTATATGTACAAAAAAATGCTGAGATTTTCACTGAAATTATTTTCAGTAACTCTATAGATCGATTTGGGTAGAATGGAGATGTTTATTATGTTGAGCCTTCCAACCATGAACATACTATATATTCATTTATGAGATCTTTGAATTCTTTCATTAACACTTCTTTTTTTAGTATATAGATCCTGAATATGTTTGTTTTATAACAATGCATTTCCACTTTTAGAGATATTATAAATTTCTATTTTTAAAACTTTAGTTTCCAATTATACATCATTAGTATATAAAAATACAAGGAAATTTTTGTTTCTGTATCAACTGACTGTGAATCTTATGACCTTGCTAAACTCTAGTTTAAGTGGGATTTTTTGTAGATTCTGTGAGATTTCCTACAATAATAACATCTATGAATAGGGATAATTTTAATTTTTTTTCTGTATATATACCTTTTATTTAATTTTATTGCCTTATTGCAATGGCAAGGACTTCCAATATGATGTTAAACAGAGGTCGTGACAATGTACATTCTTGCCTTGTACCTGATCTTGGGGAGAAATAGTCTTTTACAATTAAGTGTGATCTTGGTTGTAGTTTTTTATTTAATTTTTTTTATAGATGCCTTTTATCAGATTGTAAGAGTTCCTTTCTATTCTTAGTTTGCTGAGGTTTTTATCCTGAATGAATGTTGAATTATGTCAGATGCTTTTTTCTTATAGGGTCATATGAATTTTCTCCTTCATAATGGCAATTTGGTAGATTATCTTGAGTGATTTTTCAAATACTGAACCGTTTCGCTCCTGGGTTAAATACTACTTGGTAGTATTATTGTTATTCTTTATGTTTGTTCCTGAATTCAATTTAGTAAGATTTTGTTGAGAATTCTTTTGCATCTATGGTTATAGGGTATATTAGTCTACGGAATTGTTTTCTTGAAGTGTTTTGTCTGATTTTGGTGTCAGGATAATGATGGCCTAAGAAAAGTTGTTTGCAAAATATTTCTGACTTTTATTTTCTGAAAGATATTGTTTAGTATTAGTGTCAATTCCTCATGAATGTTCAGTAGGATTCACTAGCAAAATAATATGAGCCTGCAGATTTCTTACTGGGATATTTTTAACTACAAATTCAAATTCTTCAATGGTTAAGGACTCTTAACCATTACATCATCTTCAGAGAGTTTTGCTCATTTATGGTGGAAATGGGTCATTTCATAAAAGTTGTCAGATTGTGTATATATAGAGTTGTTTGCAACATTTCCTTGTTATTCTTTTAAAGCCATCATGGTTTATAATGATAACTCCTCTGTCATTCCTGTAATTGGTAATCTGTGTCTTTCCTCTTTTTTCTTTGCCTGTATTCCTAGAAGGTTATACATTTTATTACTTTTTTAAAAAACAAGATTTAGTTTCATTGATTTTTCTTTAATATTTTATTGTTTTTAATTTTATTGATTTATGAAGCTAAATTTATTGTTTCTTTCTTTGTACTTGCTTTGGGTTTAATTTGCTTTTTTTGCGTATATCTAATTTCTCAAGGTGGAAGCTTAGATTGTTGATTTAAGAACTTTATTATTTTGTAATATAAGGGTTTAATGCTATTTTAAAAAATATTCTAAGCACTGATTTAGTTGAAGTCTATAAATTTTGAAACATTTTATTTTTATTTCCATTCAGTTTAAAATATTGTCTAATTTCCCTTGAGACTTCTTATTTGACCCATTGATGTTTAGAATTATATTGTATAACTACCAGTTTGGAGAATTTCCTGTGATCTTTCTGTTATTGCTATCTAATTTAATTCCTTTATGATCAGAATTCAGTTCTTTGAAATGTATTAATATTTGTTTTGTGACCTATGATATGGTCTCTCTTGGTGAGTATTTCATGGGCATGTAAAAAAAATGTATATTTTGCTATTTGGAGCATTTTATAGATGTCAATTTATAATCATAATGACAAATTACAATAAATGTGTCAATTACATTTAGTTGGTTGATAATATTGTTCAGTTCTTCTATATCTTTACTGATTCTCTGTTGATTGGTTTTATCTAATATTGAAATCTGCAAACATAATTGTGAATTTGTCTATCTTTTCAGTTTTGTCAGTTTTACTTCACGTACTGTAGATTTGTATTAGTGTTTTAGCAAAGTTATAACAAAGAACCACAGACTGAGTGGCTTAAATAACAAAAATTTATTTTCTCACAGTTCTAGAAACTAAAAGATCAATATCAAGGTGTTGGCAGAGTTGTTTTTTTGAGATCTCTCTCCTAGACTCATGGATGGCCATCTTATCCCTCTGTTTTCATATGGCCTTTTGTCTGTGTGTCTGTGTCTTAAACTCCTCTTCTTATAAAGATACCAGTTGCATTGGATTAGGGCTCATCTCAATGGCCTCATTTAACCTAATTATCTATTTAAAGACCCTATCTCTAAATACAGTCCCATTATGAGGTGTTGGGGGTTAGAACTTCAACATATGTATTTTTGAGGTACACGATTCAACCCATGACATTTCTTCTTCTGGTTTCCCAAAATCCATGTACTTTCACATGCAAAATACATTCAACCCATTTTAATAGCCTCCAAAGTCTTAATTCATTCCAGCATCAACCTCATCTAAATATTATAAATCAAGTATGAGTTAGAGGTGAGGTATAATTCTTCATAAGGTAAAATTGCTCTCTGAGCCGACTAGTGCGGTAGCCCTAGTGAATATACTAGGTGTATATACATTTTGGATTGCTATGTTTTCTTTATTATGAAAGAAATTATTATGAAGTGTTCTTTAATATTATAAAAGTTCATTAGTTTATTTATTATTATAAAAGTCCATTACTGCTCTGTGGTCTCTAATTCCTGAGAGTGATACTTACTTACTGAATGTTATCTACTAGGTCTGGCCTATACTAGGACCTTTTAGAAGCCCTGAGAATTAGTAACATTATGGTGCCTCTAATATTTATTTCACATTTATCGCATAATAAAACTATGTAATGAAGTCATATTAGACTTTAAAATACAAAATACATGTAAACTAAAGTTAAAATGAGCTTTTTTCTAAAAATAAACACACTTGTTTAAGCTAAGCCTTCTCATTTGCTGGTACTCTAAGTGAATTCTTTGTCTTCTATCAGGTTATTAACCATTACCAATGAATGTTCCATAGAATGTAGTCAAAACGGTCCTTTGATCCAGTACATTTGTGAAATGCTAAATATGATATCTCTCCAATAAATATTAGCATGTTAAATGCTTTCAGAGGTCCAAAATTATTTTTTTAAAAATAAAATTATTTAACTTGTAGTATAATCAATTTGACCACAGAATTTTTTTTCCACAGAATGTCTACTAATGTCCCATAAAATAAATTTTTTTCTTAATACACTTTGAAAACTTTTTCAGAAATACTGCATCATATTCTAAGCAGTTATTATATGTTGGGGACTATTATAACAGATTTACAAACTTTACATTATTTGCAATATGTCAGATTTGGGGCATGAATAGATATTATAAGGTAAATATTATCATCTTCATTTTATAGGTGAAGAAATTTAGTGAAGTCACATAACTTTTAGTAATGGAGCTGTAATTCAGACTTAAATTATATCTCTCCATAATTTACCCAGCGTAGAGTGGCAGCCCTTCAGTTTCTTCCCTAGGAACTGATGTCACATTCTCTGCTCATCAACTTTGATTCAAACTTTAAAGCCCCACCTCTTACCTATATATACTATTCTAGTAGATTTCTGCCCTCCAATTAATCAAGTCCTCACCTATTAATTCTCATGTGGCTCTGACTTTAAATTCATTCTCTAGTTTTCAAATGAGACTATGATACAAGAAGAAAGCATGGATTGTACATTTCACCTCTAGACTATCACAGCCCTGTCTCTGTCTTCTTATAATCAAATATCACCTGCCCTGGAGGCTAAAGAGAGTTGCTGTGGTGTTAGCTGACAAGAGGAAGAAAAGAAGAGTAAATAAATAAGGTAGATGTCAGGAGAAAATGAGACTTCAGGGGACAGTCATTGATGGGTTGGATTTACCCTATTTTTAGTTCTCTCTCTCTAAGTTTGAGGAGAAAAGAATTTGACAGGATCGGAAAGGCATATTGTTAACCAGTAATCCTGGGCATCTCAAAATACTCAAGGGACTCCGGACAAGTCTTTTCCAAGAAGTGAAACATAACAGGGTTTGTGGACAACCTTATAATATGACTCTCATCTTAAAAAGTATACAATTAAATTGTAATTTTGTCAACTGCCATGTCTATAATATGTGCTTATTTGTATATATCCATTAACCAAAAAAAAAAAAAAAAAAAATGTTATTTGACATCATTTCCTTAGCAAGTTCTACAAATAATAAATGTAATTTCTCTAATCAGGAAATAATTATATCCCCTGAATGGTGTTCAGCTCTGCTGAAATCAAATGATTTATTAATTCATTCATTATAAAATGCATTGGGTATCTTCTAAGTTATGACTATATAAGCTTAGTCAGCCATTAAAGTTTCAGCTGATTGAATATATAATTTGGAAGGTGTTAAGGTCATATCATATCATAGCTAGAATTTTAGCTAGATTAATACCTCATGCCCAAGTCAGGTAGGCTTTCTGTTGTAGAGACTGGTGACTTCAAATAGCTGACAAGGGAGTGAGTAAGTTAAAGGAATGAGTGGGGGATGTCTAGAAATAAACTAATCTGTTCAGGAAGCAAGCCAACCAAGAAGCCCTATTAAAGAGGTTTGAAAAGGTGAGAATTGGATCTGCTGCCTGATTTAGAGCTCTGTGGGCTGAGACTTCTGAAAGGTTTTTTTCCCTCTAGGCCTTACAATGTACAGAACGCAGGCTTGATTCTTCTTTACACTGCTAATGAACTTGGTTGAGCAAACACTCATCTCTCTGATGCTTTACTCTCTGATGCTTTCTTAGCTTGTATCTGGGTTGGGAATGCACAAGCCTAGGAGCCTGTAGTCTTGCCTCAAAGGTAGTATGAAGAGGAAGGTCAATGCCAGAAGAGTAAATGAAGTATCCTCAAACCTGGACCAAGAGAGAGACAAGCACTTTTAACAGGTCATCATTATTGTTGTACTTGATGGTGTTTCTTTAACAGGGAGACCTAGGTGAGTGAATGCATAAGCAAGATTACTAGGGTTCAGGTTTGTGCAAATGCAAGGCTATGGGGAAGAACATATCATTGGATTTTCAAGATACTGGGAAGAAATTACTTCTTCAAACAAAATTAATCATTTTAGAGTCATATGGCTGAATAAGGGTATTTTTTAATAGTTTGAATTATAATTAACATACAATAAACTGCATATATTTTGAGGGTACAATACAGTAAGTTTTGACATGTTTATATCTAAGAAATCATCACCACAATCAAGATGGTGAACATAGCCATCACTCCCCAAGTTTGTTCACGTCCCTTTGTAATCTTTTACCCTCCTTCATTGCTCCTTGTCCCACCTCATCCCCCATTCCCAGGCAGCCACTAATCTGCTTTCTTCCTCTCTAGATTAGTTTGCTTTTTCTAGATTTTATAGCAATACTTTTTTTTTCTGGTTTCTAATTATTTATTATTTTGAGACTCATCCATGCTGTAGTTCAACAACTGAATTGTTAAAAATTGCTGAGTAGCATTCCAGTGTGGTGTATGGATATACATTTGTTTATCCATTCCCTTATTGATAGACAACGTGGGTTTGTATTGGTTATCTATTGCTGTGTAGAAATCAAAACTTAAAAGCTTAAAACAACAAAACATTTATTATTTCAGTTTCTGTGGGTCAGGCAACGAGTGCAGCTTAGCCGTGTGCCTCTGGCTCAGGTTCCCTCAAAAGGATACAGTTAGAATTTCCATCAGGGCTACTGTAATCTCAAGACTGGACGGGAGGAAGATTCACTTCCAAGCTCACTCACACAGCAGGCCATGTAGGCAGGCCGCAGGATTCCTAGTGAGGCAGGCTCAGTGGCTCAACCCAATAAAGTTTTTTTTGGTTCCTGCCACTGTCAGAAGCAGATCAGGTAGCTCTTATGTATCTGTAGCTATACAATCTGGAACATGCGGCCTCCAGGATCACCACAGAAGGGGAGAGAGGGTTGCACACTCACACAAGATGTTTCCTGAAGGTCAAGCCTATAAGTGCCTCACACTACATACATCTATATCCTGTTACTGGATTCCAGTCTCCTGATGTCACATCCACCTACATCATGTTGTCACATAGCCGCAACCTGTTAGGGAAACTAATCAAATAAGAATTAATGAGCACTAACTTGCATATGCACTGACTCCAATATAAGCTTCAGAACCTAATTAGGGTCACGATTTTGCCTTTTTTTTCACGGATGCATCTGCAGTTTATATTCAGTTCCAGACACATAATAGGTGCTCAACAATGTTGTACTATGCTTTCATTTATATTATTTCAAAACCTCTAATAAGGCAATTCTTATTATTGCCATTGCACATAAATAATCTAATGCTCAATGAAGTCACATAAATGAAATAAGCCTACACATTGGTTAGTCACTAAATTAAATTCTAATTTTGAACCTCGTTCAATAAACTATGTGATACCACTGGTTTATCTTAGTGGCATTGGGTGCCTTGATCAGCCTTGTGTTGAGTGGGTTCTAACATGACTTTATTCTGAGGTATAGCCTGGGAACACCAATGGTGACGAAACCCATACTACTTACTACAGACCCTCTGCTCATGTGCTGAGAGTCACCCTGCCCTCCCGTCAGCTTTTGTTGTAGGTGACTGAGAGTGAGCCTGGAATCTGCCCCCACCTTTCGTTGCCTTTTGTTTTCTGAGGTTTCTGGAATGATGTCCAACTGCAGTTCCAGCTCTGCTGCCTCTGTGCCACCCCAGTTACAGTTGTGTGTTCTCACATGCCATTTCTGGATGATGCAGCTTCCAGCTCCTAGGCAAGCAGCCTTCTCAGAGACTGAGCCAGTGACCTCACTTAAAAATCACTACATTTCTTCTCCCAGAGGATTAAACTGCTCCTGCATTCTTTGGCTTATCACTTGTCTTCATTCTTTTTGTTCCTGTAATAGCACCTATATCCATGAAGAGATGAGTGTCAGGCCTCATTCATTACTCCCCCATAAGGTTCTCAGGATGGAACCTCTCACTTAAGCTTTACACCTTCAGAGATCCAACCAGTCCTTTTCCCAAAAGTCACAGCCTCCACCATCCCACTTACAATACTCACACACAAACACACACACACACACATGCACACTCCCTTATTCTTCCTTGCTAAATCTGTGTTTCACTTTAAAACTCTCACTACAGAAATATTATTATGCTGGGTCATACCTGTATCAAATGGACAGATTTCGGAAGATCTGGAACAGCATTAATATTCATCTTCAGGCCCTCTTGTGCTCTTTCTCCTCCTCTTTCTCTTCTTCTCAACTCCTTCACCCATGATAACTTCTTTCCTCTGGTCCATTAAGTAATACTTTATTGCCATAACTCCATTAATGGTGGTCATGGTTATTTAGCATTTCTAATGCTTTCTACTTTATATCACTTTGCAGTCATCATTCTCTTAATTCTCAAAAACTGGGTCACTGAATTTCCCATGTTATCATGTCATGCGCAAAGAGAGATGGTGGCTCCACGCAGGGTCACACAGAAGGTCAGGCACTTCCATGATATGGGAAATTCTGACAGCCCGCTTTTTGCTTACTGGAGGCTGACTGAATATAGTGCAGAAATTGTCTCCCTCTCTTCACTGGGCTATTTATAACCACTCAACAAGATGGCATCATTTTAACAGCAGCAATA
Organism: Pteropus vampyrus; assembly: GCF_000151845.1. NCBI lineage: Eukaryota > Metazoa > Chordata > Mammalia > Chiroptera > Pteropodidae > Pteropus > Pteropus vampyrus. Next base: position 127,149 of record NW_011888980.1, on the reverse strand, counting down.
ACATACAGGAACATAACACTGAGATAATTACAAGCAAATGGATATCTGAAGGGTGGGTGGTAAATGTCATAAGACTTCATCACCAGGAGCCAACTTCCTTGTAATCCTCTGAGATAAGGGTTAATGCAAAAGCCTTGCCAGTCAAGGACAACTTAGAGTGGCAGCCAGAGAAATAAATACATACCCACAGTCCCTCACCGCCCAAGTGAGCACTACTTTATCAAAAGCTGAATGTGTGGTTCATGTTTCATTACCTGGGTCAGGAAGAGTGTAAATTTGGAGGTCATATATTACAATTTTCTCCTGTCTTGAACTGTTAACAGCATACCTCTGGCTTGAGTTGCAGCCTTGAAAATCTATGAGCTCTTTTCTACTTCGTTGGAGCATCAAAAGTGTGCTCCGGCCCTGGAGCTGGAGCAAACGTAATTATGGAAATAGCTATGCTTTGTTATACCATTCTGCAGAGACCATCCTAAGTTTATATTGCAGGAAGAATTTTGCATATAGTGCTCTGCTTACCATGACTCAATCTGTGTTCTGAGACTCTTCCCTATAGTTGATGAATTGTCCTACAGTTGAAATCACCTTGGGTTTTAACTTTGTTCACTACAAATTTTATAATTCAGATATTTTTAAGTTTTCTGACGGATTCACCATCAAACAAAATGTCCCACTCTTTAAAGCTAAGGCTGCATTATAGGACCAGGGATTCTACAGCAACAATTTGTTTAGGATATCAGCCAATTTGAAAAGTAACTATTTTAAGATTTATTAATGCTTTCATTCTAATATAGTGCCTTCTATATTTTCCCAAAAGCTATCTGTTATGGGCTGAATTGTCTCTCCAAAATTTATATGTTGAAGCCCTAACTTCCAGTACCTCAGAATGTGACTATGTTTGGAGATATGGCCTTTTAAGAGGTAGTTAAGTTGAAACGAGGCTGTTATGGTAGATGCAAGTTTAATCTGACTGGTGTCCTTATAAGAAGAGGAAATTTGGATAATCAAAAAGATACCAAGGATATGTGTGCATAGAGAAAAGACCTTCAAGCCAAGGAGAAAGGACTTAAAAGAAACCAGACTTGCTAACACCTTGATCTTGGACATCTAGCCTCAAGAAATATGAGAAAATAAATTTCTCTTACTTAAGCCAACCAGCCTGTGTATTTCGCAATGGTATCCATAGCAATCTAACACACTACCCCCAAAACAAGGTCTAATTAAAATACAACTAGGTTAAAAACCTAAAATTGTGTTAGAAAATGATTTGCACATCTAAAATGGTTTAAAATGGACTTTATCAACAGAATATTGGTTACTTCTAATGAGATGACATCTCTATGTATACGTTTTGTTCATTCATTTAGCAAATTTTAACTCAGAACTTACTGTGAATCTTTGATGCTAGGCACCAAAAGTGATGCAAATAGACAATAAAACATATGACACATTGAAATGACTATAATATATGAAAACGTAAGTGCAGTAGAAGTTTAGAATGGTGACAAAGAACTTCTGGCAAGGTCAATTTGGGATGTGATATTTGCAATACCAGAAGTGAAGTTGGAAAGGGGGAAAGATAATAGCCATAAGTAGACCAAGTATCAAGAAGAGCATTTTAGCAGGAGTGTAATAAGATTCACAGAATATCAGTCACCAAAGATTACTCTGAAAGTGTGGGAAGGTCTTAAATTGTTGTGGAATTAACCTACATGATTACACTCATACACTTAGCAAACCAATATAAAACATAGGTATGAAACATAGGTAGCTAAGAACCTTGCCCGCAGAGTAGACAAAACTGGTTCTAGTCTTAGCCCTAACTTGACCTAGCTTTATGGCTATGGTTAGTGTTACCTAACCTCTTTAGATATCAATTTCTTCTTTTGTAAAAAGTATAGATAATACTACTAGCCCACAGCATAGAGTAGTTGCTAGAAATACACACATACACGCACGCATGCGTGCACGCGCGCACACACACACACACACACACACACATCTTTTACTTGATGGTACTTGGCCCAGAGTAAGTACTTAATAAATTCAACTTTTATGATGATGAGAAGGATGATTTAAATTTTCCTTTCAGAAGACTAATCTTGAAGTGACATTATTAAGGAGTACAAGGACATTTTTTATTTAGTGAAATCTCTAAATCATTTTAGATATATATTTTTTCTTTTATTTTTGTTTTTCTTAAGATTAATTTTTCTCTTTGAAAATAAGAAATAAAGGAGATACAAAACCTAATGACTGTTCACTAAATAAATAGACCAGAAATGTGCAAAAGTGAAAAAGAATGTCTATACAATGCAAAACATTCAAATGAAAACGATTTTTCAAGAGGGTTGCAAACTCAGGTGGGGCATAATTTTACCATCAAACAAGAAGATATTTGAAATGTAAGCAATCTAAACTTTATTTAAATATTTCTGTTTTGTTTATTTTCTTTAATTTTGATTTAGGATATTTAGTTCTTGGTTACAGAGCCAGGGTGTTGAGTGAATAGAATTTGGAATGTGCAGAAAGTGGATTAACCTTTATGTAACTCCATAAAAGCCGTGTACTCGGATTCAAACAAAATTCCAGGTTGGGGTGCATGTTACCCTTCAAAAGAACATTCGACCACTTCTTGAATTTGGTTCTAATGGTCTTTTTGTTGGTCTCTTGATTTGGCAGAACCTGGTGAGGGGCCATGCATTTCTCTCAACACGAATCCAACGGCAAAGTGGAGCCTGAGAGGTCACTGTGCCCCAGCTTTCAGCACTTTCTCTCCTGGGAGAAATTTTGAAATGAGCACATCCTCTCATGACCGAAGCTGTTATTTATTAAAGCAGAGATGAATTGATGGATTCAGCAGCAGTCGACCAAAGTTGAGCTGTGCCACAGGATGCTGAAGACCTTGTCAGATGTGTGCAGCCAGCAGACAGCTGTGAGGCAACCTTTGACCCGAGAGCTCCGCCGGGGTAATTAGTGTTGCAAATGAGCCAAGCTTACAGTGGCATATGCTCAAATCTAAAATAGCATCTTCAGTCACTACCCTCGTGTTATCATGATCATGACTGCTGTTAAAGTGTGCTAAATGTAATCCTAAAGGGTTAACAAAGCACTAACACCTCCCCAACCCCCCGCTTCCCCATCCCAGATGACTTCCCAAACACATTTAAAATAGAGATGGATTCAAGTGAGTCTTCTATACCACAGTCTGATCTTTGGCTATATAAGATTACTTCCCAACAATATAAGATGCATAAGTGCCTTTTCATCGTATGAAGAAAGCATGCCCACTGGCAAATGAATCATATTATAAAAATTGATTGTATCCCAAAAGGGAAAAATGTTATTGAAGATCCAATGGCCTGGGATGATACACCATTGATCATTGTAAGAAATACTTCCAGAAACTGTTTTTAATCTTTCCACCAGAGCATTAGCAATTATTCTTTAGCCCATGGTGAGTAATGACTTGAGTTTCCCAGCTTCTCAATCGATAAAACATTTACCCTACCGCTACAAATGCGCTCTTCGCTTAGACAAGCAGAATTTTTCTTCCAATTACTCTTTTTTTTTAGTGTGACCTCATAAAATATTTTAAAACATATTTCATAGCTTTTTTTTAAAAAAAAAAGGAAAAGGACAATACTCTTCTACGTGCTTATTTTTTCCCCTTTTCTTTCTTTTGAGAAATAAGTCATGAAGGGTTCATAATTATTTGGATAATAGCTAAGACTGCCTAATTAAAAAAATCATTTCTTTTAAACTTAAGATATAGTTGGAATGCAGACAACTGCTACATTCTGGGGTTGGCCAATAATAAAAACACCCTTTCCCACTTTGCTTGGACAAAGGTGATTGAATTCCTTTGAAAACCAACAAAAAAAATAGCACGCCCAAGGAGACTGAGCTCCTCCATCACTACCTTTGCATGGCTCATAAAACTATAACGCTGGCTAATGGATGCGGACATAAAACACACAGTTATCAGGGTAACAAAGAGCTGTGCAGAAAATTGGAGATAAAGACAAATGTCTAGAAATGCCCTTTGATGACTGAAAAGTTAACATTCCAGCAAATTCTCCTTTCCAAAGAATTCGTGCTGTTTCCATATGAAATTACAACCTCAACTCAAGCAAAAGTGCTCACTACTATTTCTTATCACAGTTGCTTTCTGTCCAGAACAAAGTCTACTTGGGCATATTTATTAAACCAAGGTTCTTGTACAAAGGACTTTACAACTCCTAAAAGAAGACTGATTCTTGCTGGGTTTTTGGATGAAGGTTTGATTTGTAAAAAACAGACATTTTTTTTTTTTTCATTAGGTTTGGAAAATTGAATCTAGCGCCAACAGGTGAAATCTCAATTCTTTGTCCAGTGAAGGGTGGCTTTAAACAGTGTGTGCCTGCACTGCGTGAATGTGGTAGAAAAAAGTGGGTTTTCATCTATTGCCTCTAGTTTAAGGTGCTGCTGGTTAGTGAGTGAGAATTCAGAGCCTCACTGGCTTAAGGAGCCCAGCTGTAGAAGAACCAAGGTGCTTTTGACTCTAAAGTAGAAAGGAATTACTAGGATATACACCTTGTCTGTATTAACCTGTGGAATATGAGGCAAGAGAGAAAACTGCAGACTTTTAAGCTGTTATTTCTCTCATCAGATTTTGCTGAGAATGAAGTTCTATTTTATAAATCCGGCACAGCTGGCTGTAGTAGACAATTATAAAACTATGCATTACCTACATCATCTACATCAGGTCTGTGGTAAAACGATCACATCAAGCTAATGATGACAACTCTTGGGTTAAAAAGTCAGCAGCAAATGTATTTGGAAAATGCCCAGTGTAAATATATATTTTATAAGTTTCTTAACATGTATATATATAAAATATATATGTTATGTTTCTTAACTGCATGGTTTTATCTATCCCCTGAACTCCCCCAAATCCTCTCCCCCACCCAATGATGTGTCTTCATTCTTCAAGGTTTGTACTTAAAGAAATTGTTAAAGGCCAGGGCAAGAAGGAAGTGTATTGACAGCTAATGGGGATTTTTTTTAATTGGAAAAGTACTCCTTAATTCTAACCTTCCATCACAAAGGAGCATGGTGAAGATCAAATGGAGTGGTCCCCTTGAAGCTTTATGAATTCAGTAAAGCACTGTATGAACGTAAGGGATTATCATCGTGTGACAAATATTTTGAAGAAAACGAATGTCTAGGTTGACGACGTTCTTACCCCAAAGGCTTGCTTGCTATTATACAGACACAATCTTCATTTGTTACACTAAGTCAGCACCCTGTGCCATGATTTTTCTTGCATCTCCCTAGGAATGCCATATTTTAAAACTACTATTATGCCATGTCATGTAGCTGCAGACCCCTGGCTGTCTCTCTTTCTCTACCTGGAAGGTTAATCAAATGTAAGCATTTCTTCTTTCTGTAGCAAGCATCCTGGGGGCATACAATTTGGGATTAGTGACTGACCCTGCTGTTCATTCTGATGGCACATACTCCAGATTGCATTTTCCTTTTAATAAGCAGAGCTGGCAGGAGAAAAGGCAAGAGTCATTAACTAAAAGTTAGCTGAGGATTGAAACACATCACTCTTTACTTCTAAGATGCTCTTCTGAAAGGAAACCTTCTGTCCTCAGCAACCATGTAGCAATATCTCTAAGGATTTCATGATAATTTGTCTTGACCTTTAGCAAAATGAAATCTTATGCAATGGTTGGGTCACATACATTTTCTTGGCCACTTACCTGTTATTTTATTTCTGGCATTGTTGAGGAGAACGAGCTTAGGAGAGTGAGAATGGCTTATGCAATAAGCTCTTTTATGGAGTACCATGACATACTCAAAATTTGAAGGATTAAGCATAACAGCCTAGAAGGCGGTTGTCAGCTATCTGTATTTAAAATCTTCTTCGCTAGGCTTCAGGTACAACTGAAAAGTATTCCTATGAGAGCTCCCTTCTCTTTTCTCCATCCTCTGCTTTCTTGCCCAGTGCCGTAGGCCAGCATTTCCCCTTCCTCTGGCAGTCTTGAGTTCTGGGTTGCTTGACCTTATTGTGGAAATGACACCGAGTATAGATACAAGTCTGACTGACTAGATTTTATTCTTAAGCTTCTTGCTACTCAAGTTGTCTCGTTCCATAATTATTAAGATATGTTTTCATACATTTTTTTTTGCAGATTGATTTTAATTCATCAGAGTGATCAATTTTATCACAACATTAATATGTGCAAATTGTTTTAGCAAAGCGAACTAAAGAAAATATTTCCAAAGAATTCAATTAATCACAATCAATAGCTAGAGGTGTAGACAAATTCTGATCTCAGGGCCAGGAAACTGGCATAGGGAGGGCAGGACCACTATGTATGTGTGTGAGGTTTGTACACTGAGAAACTTCAGGGCATCTGGTAGGATTGTGCAGTGTACTACCTCCACAGATGTCCAAAGTATCCTTAAGTAGTGAACCTGCACCCTGTTCTGGTGAGAAAAGAAGCACATGAAAGGTAAACCCTTTGACTACCTTATGATTTTTCTGCCACATGGCTTCATCTAACATCTTTTCATCACAGTGTAAAGACTACCAAGATAACATATTACAGTAGAGAAATAACATATTATAGTAGGGAAAAGTGTCTTTTTGAAGAATGTGCTTTGAGGTCGTGTGGTAAGCAGAATCTCCAAAGAGATTCTAGTCCCTGGCCTAAACCTGGGAAGTTCTGAATTTGTTACCTCACACAGAAAATGTGATTAAGCTACGGATCTTGAGATGGGGAGAGTTAGCTGGATTATCTGGGTCTGGATGGGCCTAATTCAATCACATGGATTCTTAAAAGCAGAGACCTCACCTCAGCGGTGGTCAGAGAGAGATGTGGTGGTGGAAAAAGAGTCAGAGAGATAAAGTGTTACTGATTTTGAAGATGGAGGGAAGGGCCTTGAGCCGAGGAAAGCAGGCAGCCTCTGGGAGCTGGGAAAGGGGGGGGAATGGGTTTTCCTGAGAACTTCTGGAAAGGAATGCAACCCTGCTGAAGTCTTGATTTTAGCCCAGCGAGGCACCTTGTCAGATCTACGGAACTATAAGACAATAAATATGTGTTGTCTTAAGCCACTAGTTTTGTGGCAATTTATAACAACAACAATAGGAAGCGAATCAGATAGCTACACCTCTCTCTTGTTCTACCAGCCCTCCATATGATTCTGCCAATAATTAACTTAGTTTGCACATCTGGAACAAGTAAGAGAATGGTTTAGAGCAGGGTCAGTAAACTATAGGGGCCAGATAGTAAATTCCACCATGATAGTAGGAAAACAGCCTTAGACATTATGCTAATCAATGGGCATGGCTGTGTTCCATTAAAATTTTATTTACCAACATTAGGAGTTCATCAGTGGGCTGTAAGTAGTTTGCCAATCCCTGGTTTAGAGATTTGATACCCAAAATGTTGTCCCCAGACCAACAGCAGTCCCTGGGAGCATGTTAAAAATGCAGAGTCTCAGGTCCCTCTCCAGACCTATTGAACCAGAATCTGCATTTTAACAAAATCCTCATGTGATTCATATGCACATTTAAGCTTAAGAAGCATTGGTTAGGAAGATTTAGCATTCTAGGGATAAAGCAAAACTAACAGACCCAAAATTATTATTAACATTCTGTTTCCAGCTGCAGAGCAGTACTAAAGTAAGTAAAACAGATGTAAGACTTTAAAGAAAAGATGTGATCATTTGTTAAGCATCTACTATGTGTGGGGCACTTTCAGATATGTTATTGTTTAATCCTCATAATAACTCTTCATGTCATTTCTCCCAGTTGTTCTAGATGTTTCCCAGGGTCTCTGGTAAGTGAGAGCAGAGATCCAAAGCTCAGTTGCTTGAACTCTAAAACTCAAGCTTTTTTTACCATCCTATACTGAAGTGTCTGTTTTCCAGACCTTGTCTAATACCTGCAACGAAAGTAATTTGGGGCTTTAAAAGTTCCTAAAACATGTGAGGTCTAGACAAAAAATGACATCACTAGAACTTGGGAGTCATGTGGTACACTTCATCCTATATTATAAAAAGTTTTCAAGATAGTACACATTTTTTTTTAACCACTCCCATCATGAACTAAAAGGCTCTTGGATGACATTCTGTTGGACAGACTTGATCATTTAATTAGTATCAGCGAAGTAGGAACTCTTGTGGCCTATGATTTTGAGGTTAACTATAATAGTTGTTATTTGTGATTTATAAGACATTCCCGTAGCTGAACTTCTGGGCACAGTTACCAAATGGATATGCAGTTAATTAATCCTCAGCCACTTCAGTCTCAGCTCTACCTCTCCAGCCAGCCTCTTCACATCTATCAAAGGACTGTCTGATGGAACAGATGGCCTTAGCACATGGCCCTGAAGGACAGCTTTGGGGGAAAAGCGTGTGGGAGGAATTTCAAAACTATGCACTTTCCATGGAAACTCTGGAAATGATATGATCTTTAGATCTAAATTCCATAAATGTAGGGACTACTGGCCCTTCTAAGCTGCAGGCACCATAAACACGAAAGATGGTATCAAGTGAGCTCAGGATATAGAAACTAAGTTATGCTCAAGCAGAAAAATGGAAGCCAGGTTTGAGTTTTATGAGGACCGTGAGGACTGAATTTGCACATAAAATGAAAGACTTTTGCAGCTCTCACTGCCCTGTAGAAAGACTCTTCCTTTTCTGGCTGATGCTGTAGGTTGGAAATCCCAGCTGACCTGCAGTGCAGTTTTCACTTCCAGCAAATGGTGCTCTGTTTATAACAAGTCAAAGAAGACACATTCCTAGGCCGAAGGCAGGATTCTGTCTGTTCATTGTCATTAATGTCTCCTGTGGTCACCTAACCTTCAGCAACTGGAAGACTTTCAGAAGCAGGCCACCTCAAGTTCCTTGCTCTGGACTCTCCCCTACTTAGATTCAGTGGGTGCCTGCCACCTTGCAAAAGCAAGCTGGAACTTCTTTATTTGGCAGATTGCTATTTTTTGTTAAAGAGCAAGCTCACTGAGGACCAGGATGTTGGAACTCAAATTCTGGTCTCTAGATGGCAGTCTAGCCCTGCTAAATTTGATTACTCCCCAATCCTGGGTGAATTGCTGAATCCACAGTGAAAAATAAAACCTGATCAAGGAAAATCCATGGAGAGGGCATAACAAGATTCAGATATTAATTTTTGGTTGATGGCAAATAAATAACTGGGTTTGAGTGCCAGATTTAAAAAGAGTGTACAGACATACTAAAAATGCTATTTGGCTGTCCTAATTTGACTGTGTAAAATTTATGAGTGATAAATGTGGGCAGTTCTATCATAGAATGAGTAGCTTAAATATAGAGAAATGTCTGAAATTGTGTTGTACACCAGAAATGCAAGAACTTGGCCATCGCCAAATTACTTAGATCTCTTTACATATTACCTATTTATACCAAAATCATTTACTCAATAAAACCTTGATGGGATCATTAGTTTGATAAAGAACATTCTCAATTTCTAGAAATATTTTTCTGCAAAAAGGAATGGCTTTTGGCATTAGTAATGAATAAAACTTTTGATTGATTCATATTTCAAACAGTTGTACCAATCTTTTATAGATGGAGGTGATAAGTTCAATGTTGAGTTTGGGCTAGGGTTTAGCTGAGCACTATAAAATTTTGATCTGGAAGAGACCTCAGGGGTCATTTATGTCCACCTTTCTTATTGTA